>NW_015151741.1:175188-176537 GCF_000732505.1 Cyprinodon variegatus
AATATACAGATCGTAAAAGGTTGAAATTCCTTTTCTCCGCCATGACAAGAAAGTGTCATCTGCGAGGGACGGCGGGAAGGTATGATTCAGGGCTATAGGGGCATAGACAGAAAGAGATTGCAGACCAAAATGCCGCCTAAATTGCCTCCACAGTCTTAAGGATGCGTCAGCTATTTTATTAGAGGTATAAGGATTAGTTGAAGATTGCAATGGCGAATGTAGTAAGGCTGCCAAGGACGCAGGTTTTACAGAATTTGCCTCTATATTAAGCCAAGCCGGAGAGGAAGGGCTATCTGACCGGAGCCAGTATCTAAATAGTCTAATGTTTGAAGCCCAATAGTAATATCTGAAGTTTGGCAAGGCCATCCCCCCAAGCTTTTTAGGTCTTTGTAAGAGTTCAGTGCGTATACGAGAGGCCTTCCCATTCCAAAGAAATTTAATAATTATACTATTAAGTTTATTGAAAAAGGACCGTGAAAGAAAAATAGGTATGCACTGAAATAGGTAGGAAAAACGTGGGAGGATGTTCATTTTGATTGAATTAACCCGAGCAACCAAAGAGAGGCCAAGCATTGACCAACGATCAAAATCTTCCTTAACACGCAATAATAAGGGGGAAAAGTTAGCTTTAAAAAGATTCTTATATTTAGATGTAATCTTAGAGAGCAGTAGTACCGTAGATAGTCACTAGGAGGCGAGGAACCGTCATAGTTTGATGAGATCTATAGTTTAAACACATTAAATATGAAACTTGAAAACAATAGACCAACAAGGCAAGAATGATAAGTGGATGGATATCCATCATTAGCTCAATAGATGGTGGGGTAATAAAAAAAAGGTCCTTCCAGAATGGTAGCCTAAAAATCAGACATTCAAAGTTCTTGGTGAGAATCTGAATTATTGTTAATCCTTCAATTTATTCATAAAACCTTGATGTGACAAATAATGCGGCTGTAGGTTTCCTTCAGACAGGTCTCAAACGGGGGCTTACCCACCAGTAAAGTGTACCTGACAGAGCAGTTATACAGTATTGCACTGGATCAGGAGCTGTTGCCACATGTAGCCGTGTTCCCATACTTACAGTATGCAGCCAAGTGACCAGACATCCACTTCAAAGCTGTGGCCTTTCTTACTAAGAACCTCAGGGGCGACGTAGTTGAGTGTTCCACACTGCGTCTTCTTCCGTTCACCATCGGTCTTTATTTTAGTGGCCAAGCCAAAGGCCCTGGAGAATAAAGATGGTGTTTTTGTCACAATATAAAATAACACACTTATGGAAAGCTGTGTGCTACAAGTCCCTGCATTGGTGTTTATTCCTCAAAACAAGAGTGCAACGATGTGCAGCACCT
>NW_015151741.1:177857-183220 GCF_000732505.1 Cyprinodon variegatus
ATAATGTATCTACCAGAAGAGTCAGAAATGGTTTGAGAGTGCACAAAAGGGACAGATTTATGGATAAGAATAGCCACTCCTCTAGATTTAGAGTTAAAAGAGGAATGATAAACTTGATCGACCCAGCTACGCCTCAGCCTCACGTGGTCCATGTTCTTAAGGTGTGTCTCTTGAAGGAAAGCTATTTGTGCCCCCAATCGCTGCATGTGATGAAGTACCTTACTGCGTTTTACCGGATTGTTAAGTCCCCTGCAGTTGAAGCTGGTGAAACAGATCTCTCGTCCCACCCTTGTAGCCGATGACAATTGAGGATCAGTCATAAATTAGAATAAAACAAGAGAGTAAACATGAGTCGCCCCGGTCACCTGAGAAAAGAGAAACAGAGTAACACAAAAAACAAACAAAAAATAAAAAAAACAAACACAAAAAACAAAGTGGTGTACCTCCGCCTGCAATCCAACCCCCCACCCCCACCCCACCTCCTTAAACCGACCCCATCGCTGAAGCATCCCCCCAAACGGGACGCGCGAAGCCCTATCAAAAGAAAAAAAACACAGCATCCAGCCTACAAGAGACTAGGAAAAGAGAGTAGTCTAAAACTATTGACGAACCCTCCTGGGAATGCAAAGTAAATATAACAATATGCAATGAATGCACCAACTATGAAATAACTGGTTTATAGAAACAAGAAATGTATTGTAAAGCGTGAAGAGCTAATGTACATTCAGACACACGAAGGCCCATTGAGTCTTGTCAGTAGGAACTAGAACAGTAACAGTAAAAAAGTACACACAATTATTTTCCTTCTGTTTTCCCCCTCTATTTCTCAAATAGATTAAATGTCCAAAATATGAACTATATCCACAGTGTATCCCAAGTACTTAAAAGGCACTTTTGAGAACAGAAATGTATTATGCAACAGTCTTATTGCACTGGTTATTACAGTTCTTCAACAAAAATGTGAACCCATCCTTGGGTAGAGGCACCCCCGAATTAAACTGTGCTCGGAGGAACCACAGCTTTAATATTTTTACCAACAAAGTCTGCAGCGAGGGTTGGGTCTTCAAACTTGTGAACTTGCCCATTGGGAAGGGTGATCCGTAAGACTGCAGGGAAAAGTAGCCCAAACTTGATTCCAGGGCAAGAATGGAGCTCCTTCTTTACTTTCGCGAACATAGCGCGTTTCTTAGCAACTGAGGCAGAATAATCCGGGAAAATGAACACCCGTTTTCCTTCATAGAGTAAGGGAGATGATTCACAAGCCCTCCATAGAATCTCATTCCGCTCTTGGAACAGGTTGACACGGACAACAAACGGCCGCGGTGGGTCCCCCTCTGCCGGCTTGGCCCGCAATGTACGATGAGCCCGGTCAAGGGTAGGCTTAGCCTCAAGGCCTAGCAGAGCCTGAAGCAACGTTGATATGAATTTTGTCGGCTGTTGACCTTCGGATCCCTCTGGTATACCCACGAGACGAATGTTATTTAGTCTGGAGCGACCTTCCAAGTCTTCACATTTCTTGGACAGCGTGTCCACCAACGCATTCAAGGAGCTAACCGAAGCTTCCATGGTAGCTAGCCTCCCGTCTTGATCATTAGCAGCCCGCTCCAGATCGTGAATAGCAGTCCCAAACGAAACAATTTTAGCTTCTAGTGGCGTCACAGCGGCTGAGATCTCCCTCTTAACGACATTCGAAACAATGTTCTCAAACCTGTTAATGAGATCAGTCCGTGAGTCGTTCAGCATCTCCTGCATCTTGGCTAGCAGCATGCTATCAGCTTGTGGTTCAGCAGGAGCTTCGTGGTCAACCTTGTTGCGGCCAGTCTTGTCGTTTTTTCC
Source organism: Cyprinodon variegatus (assembly GCF_000732505.1). NCBI lineage: Eukaryota > Metazoa > Chordata > Actinopteri > Cyprinodontiformes > Cyprinodontidae > Cyprinodon > Cyprinodon variegatus. The sequence continues at coordinate 179,694 of NW_015151741.1, forward strand.
CATGTTTAACTGCTGTACTTACAGGTTGCACAACCGATGTGCTTTCTCGTTCACTAGTAGTCCAGTTTGTTCAAAAAGAGTGTAAAGAGGTGCAAAAATGTTCATTAAACACATATCCCGTCAGAGCACCAGCAAAACACGTCCTACATGGTCGGTTCCCTGGCTCCGCCCCACTTTTCATCTTATTTGTGTAAAGTCTGATTTCTAAATGAAACTAATCCTTGATCTTGCAAACCCTGCATAGATACATTTGAGCTATTCTTTATTTGTAATGTTTATTTTGTTAGATATTAGTTGGCTTGGTACAGATAACTAGGAATGTAACCTTTTTAAGGTTGTACGTTTCATCTTGGATATTCATAAACAAGTTAGGGTGTCCACTCTAACCTTAATCATTCCTGTAGTTCTCTGCCAGCTAGAAAAATAAAAGGTTCTCTTCCTGTGGACTTTGAATGAGTGTGTGCGGCACTGCACAGAAGTTGTTTAATCAGACTGGAATGCGGAGTGACTGTTTCCTGTCTCCCTGGATCAAGCAAGAAGTAGAGAGATGGTCAGAAAAAAATGTCTTCTGAAACACAAAGATATTTGAGTAAGTATTAACATACTTTATTTGTCTGGCTTTGAGCTAGAACTGTCTTTAGTCTGTTTAGCCTATAATCTGTTTTAAGTCTTTTGTCATCTGCATTTAGGGTTCTGATCTGTCTCTATATTAATCTTTTAGTGCAGTAAACAGTTTTCATTATGCGCTTCACGTAGAATCATCTTATATAATCTAAAGCATAACTAACCTCTTACATCTATTAATATCATCGGTTCTTCACTTCTTGAACCACATCTCAGTCTTTGGTTCTGTTTCAAGCATTATTTGTTAGTTTCCTCAAAAAAAAAACATCCTCATATATTCAATTAAATACATGTTGCTCTCAATTTAGGATGTAAGAGTTTTATTCAAAATCCAAGTAACATTTTGTACAAAAACATTTCAAACATTATTCTCTATTTCTGTATCTTATTGAGTAAACTGCTAGTCCTGATGCTGGGGGAGAGAAAGTCTAACTTCAATAAACATCCTGGATTATTATTATGAAACTAGTCTGAATGTTGATTTCTTAGTTTTACTTAAAGTTTTTTACAGAGGTACATCTAGTGCATTATTTAAGGATTCATAGAATCTCTAATTTATGGAAATTTATTGTCATTAAATACTACATAGGCTTCTGTTGATTTTCTTTTTTATGTTGTAGACAGTCTTAATTTAAGTTTTCCTGATATATTTACTTTTAGCAGCTTATTTTGAATTCTCTAATATTTATATTCCATATTAATTACAGGTAAACATGTTAATTTTACATTCTTCTTTGTGGCTAGATAATCACTAGTAGGTTCTTGTTAAATTTTTCTATGTAATTAATTGGAATCATGACCTTTTCTAACATAGTCACATAATTTTCACGTGTCTCTATCTTTTGATTTAGTTCTTAATACTATAGACTGTTTGTTTTAAATCACTGAATTTGGGAACAATTCCAACGTATTAGCAGCTGAGCTCTATGTAATATACATTAATCGATTTCCTACCTTACTATGACATTTGGCACAAACCGTGAGTCTTCCTTCAGAAAAGGTTTCGGGTTTAGCAGCGTCTGTGAACAGAAACACCTAAAGCAGAATAATTAGTATGTTGTTAATGCAGAATGTGCTATTAAAACCTGGTCCACATTGTGTCCTGCAGTAGGTAGGCTGAGCCTTTGTACTGAAATAAACCTGGTCTGGAAATGTTTGATCTTTTCCATTCAAACCTTTGATCAATTAATACATCATGTTTATCAACCTTAACAGAGAATATAGTCATAATAAAGGAAACTGATTTCTAATATTTGAAATAACATCTGTAGATTCACTCTTGGCTGAATCTTTACAAATCATAGCTGGTGGTTTTTCAACTTAACTGTTCCAAAAACAAACTAAAAGTAAAACAAGGTTCAAACAACATCCCATAGGATTCAGGTTGTAACTGTTGTAATGATTTACATAGTGGCAATTAGTAACATATTCTGAATGTTTTGAGGCTTATTAATTACTGCTTATAGTTTTCCCAATTCTAATTCAGTCTTTGTAAAGTAAACATCAGCAAGTTTATACAGAATGTCAGTGTGAGTTCTGCCCCCCAAAGCTGGAAACAAGCTTTTCTAAGATGAACAGAAAAAGAAAAAGAAAAGAAAAGACAAAATCTTACTCTAATATTATTAACTTATCTAAATCTCAGTGTTGCTTAATTCTAATTGCATGAACTGATCAGCATGTTTTCTCTAAGTCCTAAACTGTCTCTGCTAAATGTGATATGAGATATTCTTCCTCATGCTGGTTCTAAGTCTCATAATGTGCTTAGCAAACTTCACATCACTCTATATAAATACTGACCATATTTTGTTGAGCGTTTGTTTTAGAAAGTATCTGAACCAGAACGTAATGCATTATAATGTTACAAAATAGTTTTGCTATAAGGAAATCATGACATTCAAAGGTTTGGAATGCAAGTTTATATTAAGATAATCACAACTGATCTAAGGCATTAATTACTCATTTTGATTGTATTTAGTTTGCAATAGATGCTTTTGAACTAGAAGTACAGTTAAACCTATAGGTTGTTTAGTAGGACAGAATAGATGTTATTTTAGTCTCGGCTGCACGGCTTCAGTTCACCAGGCTCAACTCGGCATTTAGTAATCAGCTGGTCACAAGTCTGGACGACTCTCGTGCAGCTCTGAGCCCCCCTGGGTTTAGGGCACCGTATCCTAACCTTTCAGCCAAACTCATCCAACTCCTATGTGTACATACCATTTTTAGATTATCTCATTACTCTGTAAATAATAATGCATGTTTTTTATGACATTTTATGTTTAAGACAACCACAATACTGTTTCAGGTTTAATTAAATTCTCCATGTAAATAATTTGCCTTGTTAATTGTTTTATGAAAAAACAATATATAAATCATAATTTTCCCATAGCAAAACAACTTTCCAACTTTTGCTTCAAGGTGTTAATAGGACTTCATTTTATTTATCTCTTACCCCTAATAATTGTTGAGTTTTATTTTGTTCTATCAAGTTTTATCAAAAGGTTAATTACTTTCAGAAATCCATAGCATAAATGTAACGTGCTCTTTTTGAAAGTTGAATGATCACAAATCTTTTAATTCACCTTTAAGTATTCTTAATAATCAGTGTTTCATTTATTCACTTTGCTACAGTAAGAACAACTTAACTCAGGAGTGCTCTAATTCTGTCATATATGTGCAAAGGAAGGATTTGTCTAATCATGTGGGGTTTATCATAATCAAATATAAGCTGCAAAATCAGTCACTTTACATGCCGTACACAATATCATTCTGGTGAAACAATCTGTACATTGTTTTTAGTTAAAAATGCTTCTAAATCCTTGGGCCCCATTTCTATGATGATCGCCCCTGTGTGCACTCTGGAAACTGTGCTGTCCTCCTTCTGCCTCTCAGTGAAAACAAGCAGC
>NW_015151741.1:185496-187795 GCF_000732505.1 Cyprinodon variegatus
TTTTTAGTGTACACTTAGATTTCAAACACACATACAGAATCACACAGAGTCACACGTTAATACAGAATCACACAGAGCTCTTTAGACATTCATACCATTAAATGCCATGGCAATTAATTATTTGTGCACATAATTCTTTAACTTCATAGACCCAAGCAGCCAATATAAACTAATTTGCATGCACTTTTAACTCTTTTTAACAACTTTTTGGTCTAATATCATGAACACAGAGCCAAACTGCTCTCTGTTGCTTCTTTCTCCGGAGATAAACAACAACAACATACGAGATCTCAAGACAGTCCCTCTGGACTCAGGCCTATTTTTCAATAACAACAGCCCTTCAGGCTCAGTCGACCTGCAACTCAGAGACATATTCTACGAAACTTAATTCGTCACTAGGGTTAGCTAATCATTATTAGTTGCATCATTCATAATGATACATCAATTATAATCCGTGACCACTAGTTTCCACCAAATTCTAAAGCTATGGTGCAATCTCACTTCAGCAGATTACTGTTAATGATTCCATAATCTGAGCCAGGTCTGGTCATCTAAATTTATCTCAAGATGCCAATTTATGCTGCAGCACATCCGGTGACAGAAACGTGAATCGCTTAAATTAATTCAGTGGCCAGTAAGAGCTTTCTGCCTACACTAATTAATAAATAGGAGGGTAAATTTAACTCACCTCTCCTTTTTCCTTAGTTTTTCCTTGTTTTCACCTGGGAGGTCCTGATTCGATTCAATCCGGCCAAAAATGCACCAATTATGGAAGCTCATTGGTTGAATTCTCTTATGACAGAAAGAAGGCCTCGGATCACACCATCGTCATCCGGAGGGGGGGACATTTATTTACAAAAGTACAGTTTACAAAATTCATACAGCTGTTTTAAACACTTCATACATTCAGCGCTATGTCCTCATCTGTAATTTCCCCCACCTTCAATGGATTGTGGGCGGCCTTTTATAGGGTCCACATCGCACTGTGTGGATGCACGTGCACGACTGGATGCTCTTCTTGGAAATCTCTTAGCTCATGACACAATTGCGTGCGAGTCAGCCAGTAAGAACCCTGTTTTTGCCAAGATTCGTAAGTGACTCCCAGCTTGTAGACTCTCTGTTTACATGTTGCATTCTCTGTGTTGCTAAGTGGGCGTAAGGTCAGAAACAGGACTACATAACGCAGTATAACTGCTTCCATATTTGGCAAGCCAGCCAGATATTTATATTCTACAGCATTAGAGACTTTATTTATTGCTAAGACTCATACTTGAACTTCAAGATGTACTGTTTTGTTGCTAAGTAAGTATATGGCCATGTTGTAGGATACATTCTGATTCTGATATGATATAAGACAATAAAACTGCTACTACAGTACTACCTCTTCATTTATGTTCTCTCTGCTTTTATCTCATAATAGCTTCATCTCGTCTGTTCCTGTTTGGCTGTGAGTCCATCCTGGAGAAAAATATCAACTCTGCTAACATCATCACCTTTGTTTGTGGATGTTGGAGCCTGTTTTTTTTTAATTGTAGTCCTGTTTCTCTTACTGTGACTAAGCATAAGAACTGGTTTAGAGCTTGTCTGCATGACAGCGTGTTTCCGGGATGGGGCACACTTTTGTATGTATCAAATTCATAGATTGTATTTCTTTCCTTTTTAATGATAATTTTATAACAATAATAAATTTTATTTATCAGCACTTTCAATGAAATAAATATACATACAAACATACCAAAAAGTAGTGCTGCACCGATACCGATACCAGTATCAGGCGGGGCCCCGATCCAGCACTAAAATGGTGGTATCAGTATTTGCGTGTACCAACAAATAGAGCGCTGATACCATTTTGAGAACCAAAAGTTTATTCAACTATTGTCACCCATTCCAGGAAGGCAATAAAAAGTTCTACTGGATTCACTTTGTATTAGTCTTTTTCCCAGTGGCAGATCTAGACTTTTATCCTTTGGGTAGCAAGGGGGTGGCCAAGTGTATTTTATACACTTGGCCATCCCCCTTGCCCCCTTGGGGCAATTGTTTATACTTAAAAATAACAAAGTTTATGCACTAGCGTTAATGTCGCAGCAGAAAACACAAACCGTCTGTAAGTAATCGAATGCTGTATACCTGTTCATGTCACGTTTAAATTATTATTCACTATCATTTATTTCTACATGGACTTACAGATGTTGGTCCTGTCTTGTGTTCTTCTTTGACATGTCATGAGTAATGACTTATCATTCTTGTGTTATGCTCTATATGTAGACACACAAACACACACACACACACACACACACAC
>NW_015151741.1:190834-191448 GCF_000732505.1 Cyprinodon variegatus
TTGAAGAACATGAACTGTTCTTCTGAACATGGCCTGTCTTGCCTACATCTTGCTGCTAGAGACCTGGCAGCGATTCCTCTCACATAGCTGAGCCACATTTGGCTCGAGGGAGGAAGCAGTTGAGACCCTCAGTATGGCTTGAAGATGATCATCAGTGAGTCTGGACCTGTACTTGGGCTTATTGAAGTTCAAGGTGGAAAAGAGCTTTTCGCACTAGTATGTGCTCCCAAAAAGGCACATGGTCCGCTTGAACATTCGGGAAAGCTCAGGGAACCCGGGGGTCAATCCTCTCAAAAACTGACCAAGCTTGTCTGCTTTTCCATTCACATCTCTGACTTTGGCTTGGCTTTGAGCTCAGAGTTGTACTGCAGGTCAATGAGCTCCATTTGAAGCACAGGTGGGGCATCCTGCACATCAAAGGAGAAAGCCAGCGGATCATTAGACCCTGCGTAGATGAATTATATCCTGATTCCTGACAACTAATTTATTTTTAATTAGACTGTGCGACTTTTAATCAGGTGTGCTCTGTAGTCCGGAATTTACGGTAGTCATTTTGTTCTGCCGAGCAGCAATTAAAAACCTTTTTTTGGAACTGTTGTGAACGCGGCAAGCTG
>NW_015151742.1:0-3013 GCF_000732505.1 Cyprinodon variegatus
CAAAACTTATCATCAGTCCCTGTGTTACTGATCAGAGTCTTTAAATTCAGCAAACCTTGATTGTTGTAGAAAAAAGAGAATTTAACATGAAACATGGTGTAAAATGAGTTTACACCACAGCTGTCTCCTAAAGCTGATGAATGGACTCATTCAGAAGCTTTTTTTTTTTCTCTTTGAATTTTTGCTGCCAATGCTGCTCTCGTTTGCATGGCTTTCTCAAACTGAGCAATTGTATCTGGCAGACCAAATAAAGCAAATGACTGCACTGCAAAGATGAATGAAATGGTCAATGGAGAAAGGAATTTGTGCTCATATTCAAATACCTTTATTGTTACTAATGGGGAGGCAATTGTAAAAGTCTGTCAGGGTATCGAAGGCATAATGAAAAAAACCAAGTGACCAAAGATGTTGACTGCACACATGATGTTCAAAGCAGATATCCTGACTGTAGGTACAAAGGACAGGCTCGCACAAAGACTAAGCTTTTTCTTGAAGGTGGTGGTAATGGAGCTTTGGGCTTAAGTGCAATTAGGCTTAATTGAGGAATTACTTTGAACATAAAGTTGTCTCAAATAAAATTCAAAGATGATGTCTACGACCATGTTGCTTTCTGTACAATAATTCACTTGCATTAATGTACAACCTAAATCTGTTACCAGAAATGTTGGAACAGTATAGTTTGACCCTGAGGTTTTGGTGCCTTTCGGCCACCCCTCAATGTTCATTGGTTATTGACTGGCCACCCCATTAGGTTTTCTGGCTACGCCTCTGGTTGGTTTGCAAGGAATAGGTCTAAATGTTTTTACATTACTGATTCGACAATGCTCTAAGCTGCGTTACTATATATTCTGAATTTATTTTGACCCATCTTTTGTTCAATTTTACATGTTTTGAAAAACAATCTTGGAAAGCCCGATGCCCACTTTTTATTTTTTTATTTTTTTATTTTTTATTTATTCTTTATTAATTAATTCATTTATTTTTATTTATTTTTTTATTTTTTATTGCCCACTTTCTAATACCTTTTGCAAACTGTCCAATGAACTTCAGCATCCATAATATCTCCATTTACTTTAGTCCCCAAAAGAAATGATTGCGTTTTAAAAAAAAGCTTGAAGGAAGAAAGGCAAATAATGCTCACTGCAATATTATGTTGTAATGGTTATTAGAGTGTTTGAAGAGAAACTTATAACCATAATACACACAGAATTAGTCTAGTTGAAGCTTTTATACTGTTATGTCATTAGATAACCAGATTACGTCAGTTTAATCAAAAATGAAACACATTATATTGAGAAAGAAAAAAAAAACATTTGATCCTAAAAATAATAGATTAAATAGTTTTAAACAAGATTTGCTCCACTTAAATGGTCATTTATTAATATGTTTTTTAAACTTAACTTATTTTTAGATTTATGTGTTGTTTGGTAGGTTCTACATTTTTTTCCATTCATACACTAATTTCTGTTTGGGTTGGATAGTTTTCATTCCTGACCAACTTATCAGAAAAGCTGCAAAACGAGTAGAATAGTTTAACTTATATTAAACTACACATTGGAGGTTTCATTATTTTTCCTGATGAATTCGATACTAATTAAGAAAATTATGATGTGACCTGAAAATGCTTTTGACATCATTATGAATCTTGAATATAATGTTTTGTAAATTGAATTAACTCAGATTTGTAATTCAAGCTCATTCTGCATGAAGTGAGCTTTAATTCGCAGGAATTATTATGTTACATTGAAATCTGTATAAAAACTATTTAACAGACAAGTCTTACAAACACTAAAATGATAAATGCTATTCTTTTTGAAGGACCATTTCAGTTTTTAATAATCAGTATGAAATTTTTCACTCGAGTCAGTTTTTAAACATACGTTCCCACGATCCAATGATCTGGAGTCTTATAAGTCAATGTAAATTATTATTTTAAAGTCTGAATATCTTATAATTTCCAGAACCTGCTGATTTTTTTATGTTTAGTAAAAGAAGAAGTCCAGAAGTATAATGTGTTCATGGACATGGCAAACGTAAAGGAAGCTGAAACATGGACACCTCTGATAAAACAAACATAAACTGAAACATCAAGACTGGGCCAAGAAACATCTGCACACTGATTTTTCAGGTTTAATGGACTGATAAGATTTGAGTGATGCTTGATAGACTGGATGGATGAGCCTGTGTTTGTATCAGATGTGGGTACAGAGCTCCACTTCGCATCAGACAGCAGCAAGGTGGAGGTGGGGTACCGGTACTAGCTGCTGCTTGTACAGCTGAGCCTCTTGGACCCTTTTAGGTTGAAGATAGACTCAAAGTAATGGATTTCATGCAGTGGTACAGGAAAAAAGTCTGCATCTTTCACAAAGATAATGGTTTTTGATACGGGACCAAGCTCCATCACATGCATCAAAGTACTCCACTGTGTGGCTAGCTACTAAAGGCCTTAAAGATGACTCACCTGAACTAAACCCTATTGTGGAATTTGAGGGCCCTTCTCAAATGGGATATTTACAGTGGAGGAAAACAGTACCCACAGGGGTCTCATTTTCAAGTGGGACCCCCGCAAAATGTCTGGAAGGCTGTGGTTATTGCTGCACAAAAAGCTGATGTCAATAATAGACCAAGAACCAACATGAATACTAATTGCATACAAAGTGTAGGTCTTTGGCAGGACTCTGGGAAACCTGACAGCAAACTATGTAGGTAACTCTGTCATATTATTTTGGTTTTATTTTGCAGAACACCAGGTTTATTTTGCAGGACACCAAATACTGGAGGACTGGAGTTTGGCAGCCCTGACAGACATTTGCTTTGGAAATTGAAGGAGGGTCGGTACATTCATAAAGATTACTTTTTGTTGAAAATAAATTTAGAATCTAGCATGCTTTATTTCTTATTTTATTTATTTTTACATGTCCCTTCTGGCAGTAGAATGCTCATTTCCTTTTAACTGTACACTGGATGTTAGTCTAGGTTGACCATATATTCATTTGGGAAAACCAGGACACCT
>NW_015151742.1:4253-11140 GCF_000732505.1 Cyprinodon variegatus
GGACGCCCGGGACAGGACGTGAAATACGGATATGTCCCGGGAAATACGGACGTTTGGTCACCCTATGTTAGTCTTCATAATTTTTAGAGGGAAAAAAAAAATGAAGATTTTTCTTTCTATGTAGATTCAAAGGTCAAACAGAAGTTGTGCTGTTTCATCTGTATCAAAATAAATCAGTTATTTTGAGATAATGGTACTAATTATAGTATTTACCACAACTGGTAGGAAAATTGTATTAGTGACAATTATTAAAGATTAAAAACACAGCTAATGTTTGAAATAATATACATGTTGGCAACATTAGGTGATAAAGAGAGAGAAAGAGACATGTCGATCGTGGAGGTCGCATGGAAGATTTTAGCAGGTTATAAAAAATATGTAGCCCAGGAAACTGACATTGGGAAAAAATATGACATATGCAGGAAATGCCTATTTAATCGCATGAAATATTAATTAGTTCCATCGAAATATTTTTGCACACAAACTAATTTGTGTGCAAACTTGTTGTCATAATGTATGTATTTTTAGCCACAGCATAAGTATGGGGTTTTGCAAAAAATACTAAAAATGAATCCTCCTTCTGTAACAGAAGAACAGAGCAACAAATTAAACCAACATGATAGACAAGGATAGTCTGATCGAGTTTTATAACCCTTGTCGTCATTATTCACAGCAGCAGCGACCTCTGGCGCTGACTTGACCAGAAATAATTTCTTCTCTGTGCTACTTTGCTGTGCAGGGCGCCTCAAGCTTATATTTAAACATTGTGACTGCAGACTCATTCTCTGTTAGCAAATGCTTTGTTTGTGGTCTGGAACGATGCACAGTATATAGACCCCAGTTTGATCTACCTTCAACCCACCAGCAGTGGGTAAACAATATAGGGTCATATAACACCCACCTAAAGCATGGGTGGGTTTGGGGCACAATTTTGTTTGTTAGGCTGGAAGGTGAGGAAAACAAACATACCCAACATTGACCTGATATATTTGTGTAAGCTATGGTCATTAGAAAGACAGTTAGCATTAGTTATAAGGATCCAACTTTTCTGATGGCAAAAAAAAAAAATGGATCTATGAGGTTATTTTCTCATAATGGAATGTTTATATTATGAAAATGATGGATTACTTTTTATCTGTGGATCCTTATAGACAAATGGAATATCAAAAATCTAAGATTGGATTTATAATACGGCCTTAGGATCGCTTCAAAGATAGGAAGTCGAAGCTTTATTAAAACAAAATTCTGATTTTACATGCTGCTATATATTTATTAATTGTGCTTTGGCGCTCATGGTTTCCATGAAATAAACTTGGAATTTGAGTTGTGGAGAATCTAAACTTTCTAAAGATGTATAACATGCAGGGAATGTTGCCTAGTGGTTAGAGCAGTGCGCTTGTGCTCTGAAAAGGTTTGCAAGTACCTCGTTCGATCCTCACAGCCTGCACTCTGGGTTCCTTAGCAAAACCTTTAACCCCACACTGCTTCCCGGGCGCCGCACAATGGCAGCCCACTGCTCCCCAAGGGAACGTGTAAAAATGCAGAGAATGAATTTCCCCACTGTGGGACAATAAAAGGGATTTACATGTCTACTAATATATTGGTAAAAGTTTAACTGATGTTATTTTCAAGCGCACTGCTGTGTTTGATGTAAATATACAAAATGGTGCGCCGGCACCCAGTTCTGGTCCTTTCTTGTTTCTGACTCTAAAGGTTTTTTTTTTAAATTTGTAATTAGAAAAAAGGGAGGTAAGGCTAAACCCCCAAATCTTTTTAAAATGGCAAAAAGTGCTTTTATCATGGTGACAAAGTACCCCATGTGCACAAAATAGTTGTGTAAATGTAAAATAGTAAATGTCGTGGGAATAAATTAGTATCTTGTGTGGAAGAATAGATGTTTCATTTGCATGTTATATATATATATAAATATATATATGCTTTAAACAATTTGACGGTCTGGTGAGTCCATCTCCTTAATGAAAATAGTTCAGCACAAATAAGAAACTAGTAGGAAATGATCATCCACATGCATTGACTATGTGTTTAAGGAGATAATTATTCAGATAACCTCTTTTATTGCAGAGGCTATTACACTAGTTTCTTCTTCTTATTGGGTCTCTGCTTTTTTTATTTTTATAGAAAAGCTTTGAGAAGAGATCAGATGTTGGGTTAAGGTTGTTTAGCAGGATATGTTTTATGTTCTCTACACACCCCCTGCTTGATTGAAATGTTCAAGTGTGAATTATAATGTTTATCAGCAACTAACCAATCATGTGTTTTGCAGGCCTCCATATCAACTTCCTAAAACACGGTTAGGTCTTTATTTGGTGACACACTGAAAACATTAGAGGTGGATAGGTTATTTAAAAAAGGCCATCTCTTAATTTTGAGTGTGCTAAAGGGAAAAATAAACTAAAAAAGTGGAAACACATCAGGCAGTTCTTATTCTGGACACCAAATCTCTAGAAACACTTCTGGAACACTTTTGTTTTTCTTACATCTCCTCTTCATATTAAAAAAAGGGTAATCAGGTAAACTACTTCAGTATTATTACTTAAAAGACATAAAAACTTATCAAAAACAAAGGACAGTAGTTACATGAGAATGGAGAGAAATGTGTGTATTCTTAGCTTTTTCAGAATACAAATGCAAACTAAAACATGTTAATGTCTTTTAGGTCATATCTAACCACTGTTTGTGAAGCATATATTTACTTTTTGAAGACATTAGAAATATTGATTTTGGAGCATGAGAGAGAAAAACAGAAAACAAACACATCTGAAAACATTAAAAAACAAAAAAAACAAAACAAAAAAAAACAACCAAAACAAATGCATATCAAGCAAAAAAACAATAAAAAGAGGCATTTGCATAAGAAAAATATATTTTAAATCAAACTGATTTACATGCTTCTTGTACAGCAAATTTCCATGGAGAGAATCTATGTTGCTTGATCAAAATGTATGTTCCTTTATGCTTCATGTTTTTAAAACAAGCACATATGATTTTAAATAATTAAATAAAAAACTGTGCAGTGCAATGTTGGTTCCTTGGACCCAGAATAATTTCCTAGTTCTTGGTGTAATTTTTCTTGTTTTCTTATTTCTCCTACTGTCTTTTTCATTATCTTCACAGGCATCATTTTTTTAGAGTTGTTGGTTTAAAGTAGCTACCCATTATTGGACTGAAGAATTATATTCTAGCTCATTTATTGTTTCATGTGGTAAGAATTAAATAAGTGATGAGTTAAAATACATACATACATTTTTAATGGACAATTCACTATTTAAATAATCATACAGAGTTTATTTAACTGTACTTTTCTCGGTGTAGTTGTAACATTTAAGCTGCTCTAGCTTCTTTGTAAAAGGATCTTTCTTTTAACAGGTAACCATGAAGATCCAGGTTGTTGCTGTTCTGCTTCTGGCTCTCTCTGCAATGGAGATCTCTGAGGCTCTGAACTTCTTTCAGAAGCATGTTGTCAGACAGATGGGCACTGGAGATTGTAATAGAAAAATGAGAAAAATCAATCGGAATGCAAGAATTTGCAAAAAAATAAACACTTTCTTCTTAGATCCTGATGGAGAACTTGACGGAATATGCAACATGCAAAATCAAACAATTACGGGTATAAATCTTCGGATTATTGCCTGTAAACGTAGAAATAGGTACAGTCCTTGCTTCTACAGGGGAATCCCTGGTCGAGCAACTGGCGTTAGAGTGATTTGCAATCAAAACAATAGGCCTGTTCACTTGAAAGATGTTTGGTGAAGGAGGAGAAATGGAAGCTAATCTAACTTTGCTTTAGTTAAACATTGAAAATCACTTCTGTACAAGAGGGGTGCAATTAGTCTCTTTGTAATAGAACTTACTGTCCAAAAAGATGTCTGACTATATGTTGCTTCCTTTCCAGTAATCCATCTGCATTAATGTACATTCCAAATCTTTCACATTAAATAAAATCCTTGCATTAAATGAACAGGATGTTTTTATAAGAATAAAAATGATTTAAAATGTGTTACAAAACAAATTACTATTAAATGTCTAGTAGAGTTTTGAAGATTAAGAATGGTATATATTTGGAGAAGTAGCAATGAGGCCTACGGTTATTTCACATGACTGTAAATACTTTAGTTATTAGACTTGCTGACAAAGATTTTGCAATTTTATGAATTTCTCTCACTCCTTTTCATTACCTTGAGAACAACCCCTTAATACTTTCAGTGGACTCAACAGTAAATGCATGAAAAGGTTGAACACAGACTCAAAATGATTTAAATCTAGCTAAAAAGTAGTATTAAATGTGTGGATTAAACATGGAACAGGTTCCAATACCATTTTAGCGTGAATAACCAGTTTAATGGAGTTGTAATGAAAGAAGGATCCAGTATTCAAGGCGAGACAGACAGTGGGATTATTCAAAGAATTTATTTTTAAGATTTTTAAGCTGCTGCGGCATCAAAGCAGGAAACTCTGTTGGAGAAAAACACAGGTAAATGAATATGATAATCTGACCGAGGATGATTATCCATGTGAGTCACTTGCCTTGTTTTACAGTTCAGTCCATATCCATAGAGAGAGGTAGAATCCAACCGGTGGACTACCAGTGAGTTGCAGCAGGCACCGCCCAGAGTGTCCCTAGATGCTGCAGCCTCAAAGAACAAGCAGGAATTTGAGCCAGGTCAGGGAAACAGACTAGTACAGGAAGACTCAAAGATCCATGAGTCCGAAGCCCGGTCAGGAACACCGATCAGAATAGGAAAAGTCTGGTCCAGGGTTCCAGAACTTTGCATACAGTTCAGGCAGAACATTCGGATGGGAACTTGCAGGCCCAGTGGTTGAGAGGCGGAACAGGACAGGATATCAGGAACACTTTGAAATGCTAAAACCACTCTCACCACTGAGCCAAGACAGGAATAGGGCAGGCTCAGTAGATAAGAGGCAGAACATGATGAGAAAATCGGAAACTCTACGGAACAGTAAAAAAAAACGCTCTCTCCACTGGCCCCCGAGAACGAGCACTAGAACAATAGCATCAAGAACAATGATCTTACATCAATAATCTGTCCCCAATAGCTGGGACTGAGCTGTATATAAATAATCAGGAGCAGGTGGATTAGATGAGTGAAAATTGGAAACCGGGCAGAGTTAAGCAGGTGAATGGAATGAGCAATTAGGCCAGCACCCAGAGCCATGATCACGACATAAGTTCATGTCCCTCGAAGCGATGATTATATTTCAAAGAAAGATCTTGTGAAGGTTCTCATTATTTTTATATTTTCATGTCTCATATTTATCTATTGGTTTGCAGGGAATCAATGTGTAAGTTTTCTGCAATGCTGAAAGTTGCATAGCTTAATCTTCTGATATTAACACTTCCTGAGCTGTCAGTGTGTTAAATTTGGTATATACACAATAGGTATACAATACTGAATAGCATAGTAAATAATTGTAATGTTTTGAAGATCAGGTTAATGTAGAAAGTTTTATTATCACCATAGTATACCCAGGAAAACTTAAGCTTTTATATTTCTCTGTACTTTAAATAAAACTCAACCGTATTTTAGTCACAACAGAAAAATAGAATCATCTATACAAAAAAGTTAGATCCATTAAAGGTTTAAACATTCCTAGTCAATGTTTGTCTCTCTAAATCTGTTATTTACAAATTTGTTTAATCAGTTTACATTTTTCATTATTCTATATCTGTTGTAAGGCAGGTTATTCATCCCTCCATGATGTTATGCTTTCTTTTTGGGTTGGAGGTTTACCACTTCCAATTAGCTTATCAGAAAAGCTGCAAGAAGCCTAGAATTATGTAACTCATATTTTACTTCAGATTGAACCTAATTGACACACCCAGAGTGTGAGATCAATCTTTCTCTTCCCCCTGGGTTTAAACATCTGTAAGGAGAGGCCAGTTTCACGTAAAATGCTAAAAGAAAGCTAGCTGGAAGTAGCCCAAACCGGGCCTCACACTCATACTTTGCTGTGTGGGTGCCTTATTTGGCCCCAAGTAGACTCCCCTAAATGTCTGACCTTTCTCCTGATCTGGTTTGGATTGAGCATGCACGTGGATCAACCATTTTGGTAACTGCACTATGATGTCAGTTGGTAACTTTAAATTTTGAATGTATTAATGTGTGTTACGTCCCCTGGCTGGGTCTAGGAGGTATAAGGGCATAACATACATTGAGACAGGTAATGAAGGAGTCAAAAGACATTCAAAAAGGTTTATTCTGCCATTTCTTTTAAGCAAATAATGATAAAGGCTTCGGGGAGAGCTCAGGCCAAAATGACAAACAAAACAAACCTAAAAGAAAAAGAAAAGTTGATTTACCTAACTTAATCTAAAAACCAAAGTATACAAACCTACAAAAAGAACCTACCTAGCCAGCCGCCAGCACAAGTTTGTGTATTCACTCTACCTTTGACATGATTCAAGAGTTGACTCTGGCGCAGACACAACACGAAACTGGAAGCGGTTTAGATAGTTTATTGAAAAGTTTTGACAGAGAGATAGTTTTGGATCGGCGAAGATTCTCAGGAAACAGCAGCTTAATCAGGAACTGCACAGAGAGAGAGATCAGTTAGATTCGGGCTAGGGAACTGAGTTAACTAGAAAAGATGCAAACTCCTTACAGGTCGATGGAGAGCGGAGCAGATGGAGGGGAGATTGGATGAGCCCACAGAGATTGAGTTTGGCTGAGTGTCGGGTTTCGACTTGAGAGCTCCAGAGGGTGGACAGGCAGGTGAGCAGCGGAGGATGGATCCAGGAGGACTGAGAAGAGAACCGGCTTGGAACTGCAAGGCTTCTAGGGAACAAGGAAGACAAGGAGGTGAGCTTGAGCCAAGACACAGAGTTCACTTAAAGACGAGCTAGCTGG
>NW_015151742.1:14820-17981 GCF_000732505.1 Cyprinodon variegatus
GCCCCCTTGAGCGATGTCTCGTTCCAACCTGAGACGGCGGCTAGAGTGCGAAACTCAATTGCCAATTCGGCAGCCGACTTGTTTCCCTGTTTCAGAGTCCATAATTTTTTGGCTGCTTCTTCCTCCCCAACATGCAGGCAAAATGTTTGTTTGAATAAATCCAAAAATTCTCTGAAGGAGTATTCATCAATGTTAGATTCATCAATTATTGCTTCTGCCCACCTTAAAGCCTTGTCTCTGAGCAGGCCGATGACGTAGGAGATCTTGTTGGCGTCATCCGGAAATGACTGCGGGGACCGCCCGAACACTAGGGAGCACTGTAGCAGGAATCCTTTGCTCTTGTTCAGGTCGCCGCTGAATGGCTCCGGGGTGGGCAAAACAACGTCTCTAGGCATGGGAGACCTGGAAGAAGCTGCAGAGCCAACAGGTAAGTACGATTTCGGAGGAGAAGGAGACGGCAATTTAGAGCTTAATTCCTGTACTTGGAGTGACAGTTGGCCAAGGGTTTGCATGATTGAGGTTTGTTGCTGAGCAATAGCAGAGATAGCCGAATCGTGCCGGCCGAGGAGAACTCCCTGTTCAGATAGAGCGGTTCGTAGTTGTGCTGCAGAGTCACACTTGGTCATCATTTTCTACTCCCTTTTAATTTTGAAATCTTATTTAATATTTCAAAAGCATGTTTCATAAAGTTATATACATACACAAATTCAAACTATATAGAAAGCTACATTGTGATAAAGTGGGGAGTCTCTATTTCCAGGTTGGTGGTTACATTTATCATTTTTCATTGAGACCTCTGGGAACTAAAGTGTCCGACTCCCTAATCCAAAAAGACTCCCTCCTGCATCTTTGCGTAGTTGTCCAGTCTAAGTTTTGTTCTAGGCACCTAAGGCGTACGTTGCGTATCCCATGTTGTGACGGTTTCCTATAGTCAAAGACTGGGGTACTAGTCAGGTCTTTCTCCTGACATAAGATTTGTATTTGTTGTTATGTTTTACTCTTGGGATGCAGAAACCACACAAAGGATGTAAACACACGAGAGTGCTCATCAACCCAAATACTGAAGTAGAAACAAAGAATAAAGTTTATTTCAAAAGACCGCAATATACCAGAAAAAAAAAAAAAAAAAACTATGTCAGAATCAAAATGCTTTGACTTAAATAATTCATGTCCCTTGCATTCAGTTCAGTAAAAAAGAAGGGACTAACGAATAAATCCAGTCCATGTATTAGGGCTGATCAGTCAAACCCAGGCAGCTAGATAAAAAAAAAACAAAAAAACAACAAAAAACAATAGGATGACAAACTCCACTCTGGGTTTTTCCACCAATCCACAGGAAGGAACCCAAACAAACTGCTCAGCATTTCAGCTTAGAAAATGATAAACAGTGTGATTTCAGTATTGGAGAAACATTTATTTCACCCAAGGAAAAACTCTACATATGAAGCTACAATTGTCCCATTTAGCAGTTTCTACAAACCAAGGTGAGTCCTTCCTGCATGTGTGGCAGGTATACTTTGTGCAGTGCACACAACGCTCAGTGCTGTGGTTCCTGTTGCAGAGATTGCACACCTGGCCTGCTTAGAATAACAATGAAAAAAATCTCAAAGTTTAGCACTTTTCCGAAAGTAAGAGTTGTAGTATGAACTAGATGAGGTTATCTATATGTGCTACAAGTTTGGAGGCACTACATTGATCTATAGTGTAATAATTGGCTATTATATGTTTATAATAACAAAGGCAAAATCTCCAAAAATAAAGTTTGGCCTATCTTCCCAAAGTAAGAGTTGTAGTATGATCCAAATGAAGGTTATCTATGTATCCTACAAGTTTGGAGGCACTACAATGATCTATAATCTATAGTTTAATCATTGCTCATATTATACTTATTCTAATAATACAATGGAGGTCCCATTTGTCATTCAGGCTTTGGGAAATTCCTCATGAAAGTATTATTTTTGAATCCAATTAATGTGATATGAAAAAAATTAGATACACATAAAATGAATGTGATAATAATCCGCCTCTCCCTGGTGACGCTTTTGAATATTTCTCTCTTATTAATTTGCAACTTGTAGACGGAGCATTTGTGGAGCAGCGAGCTCTCCATAGGGTCCACTGTAATTCTCCCAGCATGATAGGAGACTCGTTTTGAGTAAACTACGGTTGTAGCTCACTGTCTGCCTTGCTGTGGTTGCGGAGAGGTGTCCGTTTTCTAGAATAAATCATCTGCCGACTAGTTATTAATCCGGAAAAGCCGAATCAGTGAATATATTGCCAACTTTACTGCAGTCTCATGATTCCGTCTGCACAGCTGAGGCGGAGGAGAGAGGAGAGATCGCTTGAGTTATATTTCCCCCCAAATAAATAAGCCAGATGGTCATTATTGTATAAATTGTCATTATTGTATACAAATTCTTGCTTTCCACAGCGTTCCACCTCATGCAGCTATTTTCAGTGTACAGATCAGTTATCGTCTGATCGCTGCGCTAGTGGCAGCGCTGAAATCATTGCGCTGTTGGCGACACTGATGACGTAGAGCTAGTTGTATTTAATTACAAATATGATTTTTTTCCCCCCCTGCTCACAGGTAAAACACTCTCAAAGAGAGAGACTTGAGCTAAAACCGAAACTGAAGGGGGTGGAATGTTTCTCCAGCCACAGCGCTAATGGGGCATTTACATCTGAAAATTCATGAGTTGTGAAGTACTGTTGGGGGGACTGGAGACTGACGAAAATTCTCATATCTCTGGGACTTCTAGTGTTAATGTGTGGATGTTAATTTTGTCAGGGTTGGTTGTGGTTTAGAACCCAAATGCAGAGGCAGAGAGGCTGAAGAGATTTCTTGTGTATTTAATTAAAGGAAACTGTTCAACAGAGGCAGGAAACCAAAAATCCAACTAATAATGAAACGCAGACCAGAACCATGGAGACATCAAGGGAAAACCAAAGACGAGGAGCCGGGGAGAGACGAGGGACGTAGACCACAGCATGGGAAGAGAGCAAAGACAAGGAACCAACAAAGAGTGAGAGCAGAGGGAGAGCATATATAGCAGACAGAGACAAAGGGAGGGTTAACGAGCTGACAAGGAGCAGGTGTGAAACTAGACAACAAGGGAGCCAAGGGGAAAGGAACACACATACACAAGAGGGCAACAGAG
>NW_015151742.1:19441-23541 GCF_000732505.1 Cyprinodon variegatus
AACTTAATTCAGATTTGAACCTCAGGACAAATGTAAATGGTTTTAAATTTAACACTAGAAATCACAGAGAATTCCAGTTTTCCTGTAAGCCCCCCTCGCCTCTTCAAGTTTGTGTATTTACTTTACCTTCCTAACTGTCCCTATTGTAATGCATATAACCTGTGATATGACCAGCCCTTCTACATGAGACGGGATAAAGCTGAAACAAACTGGCATCAGAAAAAGAGCATTTTTACCAGCACTTTTCATTACCTGCCCCTGCAGCGTCACACCTTTTTTGCAGGAATATCTTGATAAGTCATATCTAAATCTTTAATTTAGGCAAAGCTATTTAACAACCAGATATCATACAGGTCCTAGTTCCTGAGCTGAGAACAGGTCATAACCATGCTTTTCCAACAAGGCAAGGTAGAGCCTATTTATATCGTCCATTCACCAACAGACTCATTTATATTGCAAAGCTCACTATGTAAAAGAAACTTAGAGAATAATTGTATTTTTTTCTTGTCTCGCCTTTTCATATCATTCAACATTTCAGCTTAGAGAATGACAAACAGTATGATTTCAGTATAGCAGTAACATTTATTTCACCCAAGGAAAAGCTCTACATATGAAGCTACAATTGTCCCATTTAGCAGTTTCTACAAACCCAAGTTTAGTCCTTCCTGCATTTGTGACAGGTTTACTTTTCTTTAGTCCAACTGTTTTAAATATTCTTTTTTGTTTCTGCATTTTTTATTTTATTTTATTTATTTTTCTATTTTTTCCTACTTGCTTTGATTCTGTTTTATCTTCCTGTATTTTAATCATGTAAAGCACTTTGCATTGTCTTTGTACTGAATTGTGCTATACAAATAAATGTACC
This sequence comes from Cyprinodon variegatus, assembly GCF_000732505.1. Lineage (NCBI taxonomy): Eukaryota > Metazoa > Chordata > Actinopteri > Cyprinodontiformes > Cyprinodontidae > Cyprinodon > Cyprinodon variegatus. The sequence continues at coordinate 20,307 of NW_015151742.1, forward strand.
TTGCCTTGCCTTGTGCAGTGTACATATCGCTCAGTGCTGTGGTTCCTGTTGCAGAGATTGCACACCTGGTCTGTTTATAATAAGAATGAAAAAATCTAAACCAAATAGGGGTTAGCACATATTCCAAAAGTAAGAATTGTGTATAAACTAGATGAGGTTATATATGTGTGCTACAAGTTTTGTGGCACTACAATGATCTATAGTTGCTTATAATAACAAAGGAAAAATCCAAAAATAGAGTTTGGCCTGTCTTCCCAAAGTAAGAAAAAAAAAATGTTAGAGCTGTAAATATACTGTTGGGATCTGGAGGTCTGTCCACCTTTCTCCAGCAGAGGGCACCTCTAGGTCTCCTGGAGCTGAGCTGACGACCACACCTGCAATCCATCAGTCATCAGGAGACCAGCATATAAGCAGCGGCGGGACTACACTCCAGCGCCAGAGTGTTAAGCCAGTTATGGAAGAAACCTGACTGAACCCTGGAACTCTGGAAGAGTTTCATCTGCTGAAATCTGCCTGCTGGCTCTCTGGAGCTAAATTGAAGAAACTAACTGTCTGAACCTGCTTGCCCGCCCTCAAGAAGAGGATCGGAAGAAGACTCTGGATCTGAACACTGATAAGTCTGAAGTTGAGCCCTGCCGTTGCTTAGCCCTCTGCCAACTTCAAGCCTCTGGACCCAACCCGGTTCCCTTCCTCAGCTGCTAAACCTGAAACACGTCACAGGTACAAACCTGCACAATTCCTCTGGATAAGATCTTCAGCATCCTGGCTAACCTAACTGTCCCTCTCTACAGAGAACCCTGTGTGACCAGTCCCGGATCTGTTTCTCCGCATTATTCATATAACTTTGTGTTTATCTCAATAAACAGTCAAACTTTTCATCTGCCTCCGTTGTGTTCTGCATGTGGGTTAGAAACCTGAATCCCATCATGACAACAGTCATATGTTTATATAACACATTTTTTTAATTATTTATTACTGTTTTCAAGGCTAAACTTTAAAATATGAAATTGTCTAGAGCTGTTCTACACAAAATATATTTTTCTTCACACTTGTGTATACAAAAAATTTAAGTAATTATTGGCTTTTATATGCTTATTATNCTAATTGATGCTAAAGAATGGACTGCATGCTACGCTATGCTACAGGAATATGTGTTGAGCTGTTGCTAAAGTTTAGACAAGCTTTATTCACTAAGGATTTAAACACTGATATAACGTTAGTGTTCATGTGTTCCTCAGATGCTCATTACATTTCTATTACCAAGTCTGACCAAGAGTCATTTAGTGGAATCCTGATGTCTATTCGCTGCTAGCTATTTCAAAGAGGGTAAAGAATCATTTANATAACAGCTTGGGGACTTCAGCAGCCCCCCTTTTTCAGCCAAAGCAGCCACATGGAAGTCACAGAGGTGTGACCAACCACCACCCCCCCTCTGTGAGGGCAGAACAAAACCACAGAGCACACAGGATTGTGATCTCTTCTCTCTTTTGCTCCCTTCTGCTCCTGCGCTCAAAGCTGGGGCCCACTGTGGCCCACAGTGGAGATGCGGGCCCCGGGGGAACCAGATCCCCAGAACCATCGAGGATAAGTCGAACCCTTCAGAACCAAACTGCTGCAAACAGAACTTTTGCAACACATTTCTCTTGAGTTTCAGAACTTACAGAGCCAAACTGGACGAGGAGCATGCCCTGGTGTGAGACTGAGAGGACCCCTGCTGTGAGACTGAGACAATGAGTCCCTGACTGCAGAGCTTCAAAACTGGATGAAACTCAAGCTTTCCAAATGGACATGGAAAAAGGTTCGCAGGTCTGGCATGATTCGGGACAGAACAACCAATATGNTACATCAAAAAATAATTCTACATTTTAAAATGGAAAAACCTTTTCTGGTCATTGATTTTCTTTATTCGGACCCCGCTGATGTTTAATTGGTGACCTCTGATCTAGAGGCTGGTGAAGAATCCTTAATCTGCTCTTACAAGTTAAGATATTTAAACTTTTTCAATGTATAGTCAGAGTTACAAGGAGAAAACTACTAATTTTTCTGAAAATGTGTCCTGAACCTGGTCCTGATTTAGAAACTCTTGAAGCTTCATGCCAAGTTTGCACAATCCAACAATCACAGAGCTTTGTTTCGCCTCAACTTGTTTTTCTGCTGCTATCGTAGGAGCAATTATCCTTCATTTAACATGTGTTGCAAACCCATTTAGTAGCGTATGTCTGTGATTTATAGTCGGACTAGCGGTTCCACATCTCCTCAGTTTCATCTGCTATCCACACAAATCTCCGATTTAGCTGAAGTTTCATTTTAATGAATGTTTACCCTGAAATTCCTGTAATTTCCAGATAAACGGCTGTATCCTCCTTTTCTCTGCTGTTGGTTTATTCCACCTTCATCATGAGGAGGCTTGTATTCTGGAGGCTGTATCTGTGTTTGAAGTGATTAATCTAAGTTGTAATGATTGGGGAACCTTGAGATGCAGTTTGCTGCAAACCACTGATTTGTTTCTCCCAGTTTACCCTCCAGAGGAACCAGTTCATTTCGCTGTGGTGTCTACATTTCCCTTTGTCAGCATTCCTGCTTTTGTTGTTCACTAAACAAGACCCAAAGTGTGAAACAAATCTTTATCATAATTGCATAACTGAAAACATGGGAGAGAGGAAGGTCTGTCGCTCAGGGCTCTTTGCTCTCTGATGATAAAAACTGATACGCATGTTTGTTTTCTTAAATATGGGTTAGGATTTTCTAAATATTTTAATTCAGAGCATCCAGATCAGGGATGGGCAACATAAGGTCCGAGGGCCGCAGGGGGCCCCTGGATCATCTACATCTGGGTCCCGATCTCCTCAAATGAAATCCATCGACTTATGATGAACTCAGAAAACAGCTGAAAATAAAACACTTGGTCGCTGCACAATATTACAAGTGTTTGGTTGTTATTTTAAAACTTTATATATTCTTCATTGTCTGAACAAAGAAATAAACCTCAGGATAAGAAGTACAGATCGTCCAATCAAGTTCTTTCCTCATAATACCACTTTGGGGCCTCTGATTTCTATGGTTACAATTAAAATTGGGATAAAAGACCAAAGTAAATGTTATATATATGTTATAGAGTGTCAATTTCATCTCAAGGCACTTTCCAGTTCACCAGATCATACAGTCAGATTGATTCAGTTTTCTAAGGAAAACCAGCTGATTGCATCGACTCATTGACTCTTCAGCAATCCCTCAC
>NW_015151742.1:24688-28636 GCF_000732505.1 Cyprinodon variegatus
CCTTTAGAGACAGCATGAAAAGTCAGCTGAGTACAAAACATAGAGAGGAAAACAAGAAGAAAAGGGACAAGAAGAGAGGGACACAACCTAGAACAGATAATGGATGTCTATTCTATTAACATTTCTCTATCTGTAGAACGGGGCTGTTTGATGTGTTGTCTGCTCAATTCAGAGGGCCCCCCTGCCTGTCTTTGACTAGGGCCCCACATTTCCTAAATCCACCCCTGTGTTACTATATTTAGGCAAAAATGGCTGCTCCCAGACTCAGTGATCGCAACAACAACAAAAAAAAAGTGTTGTTTTATACTGATTAACGCTAAATTTAGGTATAATTAGGTATAAATAATGACCCGTTGGTTATTTCGGACTTTTGCTTTAAGTCTGCGCTTTGACCAGGCCACGCATAAACCTTAATTTAACATTTTTTGAGCCATTCAGAGGTGTTGACTGTTGGATCATTGTCCTGAGGTGTAACACAAATCTTTTGATCTAAAAGAAAAATTTCTTCAGGAGAAAATAACTCATGGTTCATCTGTTGCATCCATCTCTATGACCTTCATATGACATTAGTTTTTTGTTTGTTTTGGAAGCTGAACTGGTTGAAAGTTTAACATATGTCTTGTTTCATTGCAATATAAGATACAGAACAAACAGACAAGGGGGGATTTTTATGCTTTTTATTGTGAGAAAAAAATTATTGAAAACAAAGCAATCAGTAAATAAACATGAAGAGTAAAACACTTCTTGCAAACTAGTCTGTTACCATGGGAACAATGCACTAAATAGTTGCATTTTTACCCATTTATTTGGTTCAACATCAAAAAAAGAGGTGAAAAAAATGGCTTTTGAAAAAATAAAGCCTAATATGTGGCTGATATCTGATGAGAACTAAAGGTTTCCCCCTGAAGCTCATCCTGTTGATACCTGAACACACTGGTTTCATAACTTCCTGATGCGTTCGCGCTCTGTAAAGCATCAGTAAAGCAGGTGGCATTCCACAGGTCGCCATTTACCTTTTCCATGACATCAGAGCTGTCTGGGGATATAAATAGGAGAAAATTACTGTTAATTGCTGAGACAAATATGCCTCATCATCATGTCATCTTCAGCCTTGACGTTGTCTGCTCTGAATGGGGCTCCGGGCCCCAGGCAGGCCGCCGGTGTCTTTGGGGATGCGTCAGCAGCGAGCCTTTGTCCCGTCGCATTCCAGGCTCTGCATTGTCCTGAACGGCAGAATGCTTTCAGCCTTATTCATGACTGGAACTTCTCATGAGGCGGCCGCCGGCCTCGGGCCCTCATTCAGCGGGGCTCTTATCTGCAGCGCTGCAGGGGCCTCGGAGCGGTTCCTGTTATTGCGAACCCCTGGCTCGCCAGGCAGGCCCGCGCACCCAGCTTGGCCGGGGCCGCCGCTCCTTCCCCCGCCCCGGCATTCAGATGGCACAGAATAAGGATTGTTTGTTTTTACAATGCCAGTCCACAGTGGCTTTAGCGTGCGTTGTTTTGACTCAGAGAACAATCAACTGTTCCAATAAAAGAGCCCCCCCCTCCTGGAACCCCTTCCCCTCCCTGTTTATTTACAGCCAGGATTCCTCCCAGCATGTCAGCATCACAACCTCATTCTTCACCTCTACTGGAACACAGGAAACACCACATCCCAGACCAAAACATGTTGACCTGCTGCAGGATTATGTAAGGACTGAGATCCAGGAGTTACTTCTTTCCTCATCAGCAGAGCAGCTCATCAGGTTCAACTAAAGAAATAGAATCAGGCTCTAAGGATCAATTTAAGGGGGGATGATCCAACAGCATCCATCCTAAACAATGAAGATGTTGCTTCTTTCATCTGAGGAATATCGTAAAAATGAGAAATCTCCTGTCCAGGGGTGATGCTGAGAAACTAGTCCATGCATTTGTTACTTCAAGGCTGGACTATTGTAATTCTTTACTATCAGGAAGTCCACAAACTGTAGTTAAAAGCCTTCAGCTGATCCAAAATGCTGCAGCCAGAGTTCTGATGAAAATGAAAAAGCTTCATTGGCTTCCTGTTAAATCCAGAATAGAATTTAAAATCCTCCTTCTCACATATAAAGCCTTAAATGGCCAAGCTCCATCTGATATCAGAGATCTGATTGTTCCTTATGTTCCTAACAGAGCACTTCGCTCTCAATCTGCAGGTTTACTAGTGGTTCCTAGAATTTCTAAAAGTAGAATGGGAGGCAGATCTTTTAGTTCTCAGGCTCCTCTCCTGTGGAACCAACTACCAGTTTTAGTCCGTGAGGCAGACACCCTGTCTACTTTTAAGGCTAGGCTTAAAACTTTCCTTTTTGATAAAGCTTCTAGTTAGAGTGGCTCAGGTTATCCTGAGCTATCTCTATAGTTCTGCTGCTATAGGCTTAGACTGCTGGAGGACATAGGGACCCCTTTTTCATCATCCTGCTTCATTCTATCTCTATTCTCCCACTCTGCAGAATCTGTTAGTTCAATCTCTAACGTTCTGCTCTCTCTGCTTTTTCTCATAGTAGCTTCATCTGGTCTGTTCCTGTTTGGCTGTGACTCCATCCTGGAGAGAAATATCAGCTGTGCTGCTGCCATCAACACCTTTGTTTCTAGATGTTGGAAAATCGGCCTGTTTTCCAGTGTAGTCCTGTTTCTCTGACTGTGACTAACTGGATGTGCTCTCTTCATCCTCTGACATGGGAGCTGGCTCGGAGCTCGTCTGCCTGGCTGTGTGTTTCCTGGACGGGGCCGCCTGTGGAGCTGGTTGGCAGTTGCCTTTTGTATCTATGCTTCTTTTTCTATGTCTGCTTCTGCAGGACTAATTGCTGCATCCTGAGGAGTTCATTGATTTTAAACAGGTAGGTTGCAGTGGAGGTCTGAATGAAAGTGGCTGCATGGAGGTTTTCTATGACTGAAATCAAAGTCTCTTTTTTTTCCCCTTTTTGTCTCACTCCACATTTTAAGCTTATCTACCTTATTGCTGTCTCTTTATGGCTCTAGAAGGAAACTACGAGGGTGGGGGCAGTTGTTTGTTTTCTTTCATAGCAGCACAGAGAAAGAGAAAAAAAAAGAAGCCAAAAACAGGGCCATAGTTTATTGTTTATTAAATTAAGTTAATCAAAGAGCTTCTTATGGCTCTGCAGCTGCAGGTTGGAAACCGCTGACCCAACAAATGAAAACTGTGATTCTATTTCAATACAGCTGAAGTTAAAAGGGCAACTTTTTACTCACTTTTAAAATAAAACAGGTAAAAACTTAAACTGGTGCAAATCCCTCAGGAGTGATGGCCTCTGTTGGTCCTTGTCTAGAACCGCCCATGAGGATGGATGAATACTAACACTGGTTGTAGAAAAGTTGTCCCTTATTGCTGCCATCTTCAGGTTTAAAAAGGGGCAGATATCCCTGTGGTGTCGCTCGGCACTCATTTGATCTCTTTTCTTGATCTATTTCCGTCCTTTTCCTGTTCGCTCTCACATATTTTCCTCCAGCCTTTGTCCAGTCTGGAGCTTCCAAAGTCGAGCGCATTCCTGCGCGCTCTCTGTCTGCGGATGAGGAGCGTTTTTCCTCCAGTCTGGTTTGCAGGGCAGGCGCCCCAGCTTGGATCCTGCTAGAGGTCCAGGAAACGCTGTCTGTCATTTGCCAGCATCTATGGTCCACAGAAGGTGGCATCAGGGGTATTAAGATAAGAGTCAGAACCAACCCAAAAAAGAGTTTAACTCCGAAGGATGAAATTACAAGTCAATAACACATCATAAAGGCGAAAAGGGATGCAAATAATTGATGAATGAATTATTCTAAAGGTAATTAATTGATCATATCAATGGATTTCCCTCAAATCAACATGATTATTCCATGATATGAGATATATTTCCTCTCCACTGTCGCTACAAGCATGCTTAGTGTGAGGGATCGCCTTCAAGTCAATGAGTCGATGCAATCAACTTTTTCTTA
>NW_015151742.1:29007-30993 GCF_000732505.1 Cyprinodon variegatus
GTCTGCAGCAGCCAGGGCTAACCGCAGCCCGTCTGCAGCAGCCCTCTCTCTGCACAGCCGTGTGTGAAGGACCGCTGGCTCTGATGGTGATTTTCTTATTTTATTTGGCAAAATGACTGTTTTCATTTTTATTCCAACACTAAATGAAAAAAGTAAGAATTTTATATTATCTAGACTTTTAATAACAGGAGGTGAAATGCAGCTCCAGACGAGCCGAGCGTGTGCTTACGTCACGAGTGGACTTCTGTTGCAGTTGACCCATATTTATGCTGTGTGCTCCCATTCTCCCCGAGTCCAGAGTTTCATGTCTTCTTCTTTTTAAGAACATACTTGGAGAGAACACGAGTCGTACTCGTGTAAGTTCCTGTGATGGAATTTCCAAAACTCAAATCTTCAACTCTGTTGAAAATCGATCAATTTTGTCTGAAGCTGCTTCTGTGCCAGTGAACCAGTTCTGCACAAGTTCAACCAAATTCATCCACAAATCATCCAAAAAGCTTGATAATTAAGATAAGATAGTTAAAATAAGATAATTAGATAATATGCACTTGAAATTAGACAATGCAATGTTTTTTGTTGTTATTGTTGTCATGTTCCACTGGCAAAGTGTCTTACCTCCCTCCTCAATTTAAGAAACAAAATGCACTTATTTAAAAAAAAAAAAAACAATTTATTTATGTTTAAATTTTTTGCGGTGATATTTTGAATTGAAAAAGCTTCCTGGATGGGAAGCGAAACATCTTCAAAATTAGAAACAAGTTGCATCCTGAGTGGAAGGAACTTTCTCTCTAATGGAGAGAATGAGGAGCAGCTAACTTTCAGGCCTTTTGTTAGAAAAAGACTAAAAAAACGAAAGATGCGGAGTTAAATCGTCTGAAATGGAAAACTACTTCACTGTCTGCAGCTTTGCCCTCCGACTTTCCATCCTTCAGAAAGTGCTGAGGGGGGGTGTTGGAGGTGGACGGTGGAAAAGGTGGGAGTCTCTCCTTTCATAAGGTGCTGAGAACAAAACAGGAAACCATCCCTTGTTTTGGTTCGTGGTCGTTACAAGTGTTTGGAATCTAGAGAAGCTGAATTCACATGTTCATGTCGGAGCTCAGGTCAGAGCATGCAAGCGCAAACACCAACATGTCCGCCATCCATTCACCCGGAGCGGCGGGAATGTCTGGCATGCTCCGATAAGCAGAGACACGACGGCTGTGAACTCCCCGTGGATGTTATGAAGAACGGTCCATGAATAGACTAAATACTCGCAGAGATGCTGCCGTGACCTTGGCCCAATCAGGACTCCTGTTGTATGTGTGTCAGAGTGCTGCCAATCCCCCATTTGTTATAATTTCTGCCCAAAAAGCTCAAAAAGCATCTCGACCTCTTTAAAACCTAAAACAGGACCTTATCTGACATGTCTTCTTTTAAAAGCTCTTTGTTTGGATTAAATGAAATCAGAGTGATTCCTTTAATCAGAGAAGAAGTAGTTCTGATGTTGTTGACAAACAAAAATCCCAGCCGGATTGGTTTTCTGCTCCAGGATCCCGGCCCAGTCGGCCCCCCAGGTGCTGATCCAGCACCCGGTTAGTGGCGTCCTCCTCCACTCCACAAAGGGACACCTATTCTTCTCCCCTGGCAGAGGCCTTCCTGTTGCCGTCAGCTTTCTGCTCCGACAGTCGCGATGAACGACATCGGCCCAGATTCCTCCTCTGATATTAAAGTGTTTTATGTTTCCTGGTGTTGTGAGAAACCAAGGCCGAAGCTACAAAGGCAACAGAGGAGCATTCAGAGCTCTGCAGTCAGGCATCAATCACATATTGGAGTTTGAGAAGACAACAAGAACCTGAGATTCTTCTGCATCATTAAACAAATGATGCATTCTTCAGTTCTGCACTGGAAAAAATTTAAACCTAGATAAGTTATTTTTTCCTAAAATAAGTGCATTTGCTCTTGGATTGAGGAGGTAAAAGATATATTTTGCCAATGGAACAAGACAAT
>NW_015151742.1:32873-36026 GCF_000732505.1 Cyprinodon variegatus
CCGCTCTATCTTCCCCTCACTTTACAGTTCCGGTTGAGCAGTGTTCAGAGCAACACTTCTCCCTCTGTTTAACCACTTCAATAAAACCCGTTAAACATTTTCCCTGGACTCTCTGTTCGGTTTTTCTGCATTTGGGCGTGAACTTTGTAAAATCATGACAGCTACTATTACTAAAGAAAATTGTTGGGTTACTCCACTGAACTCTGTCAACACGCTGATTAGATTCAAGCGACAGCAGTACTGTAAAAAAGAAGTACTGAAAATACTTAAAAATTGTTTTTTTTTTGCCCTTAATCTAAGCAGGTATATAAGATAATCTGTATTAATATTAACATAATTAATATGTTAATTGTTCAAACCCATTGGCAAATTCCTTAATGTTTGTGCAGTTTAAGGGAAAGTACATTTATTTAAAGATAAAATCACTTTCCGTTTTTGGAGTGAGCCAATAAAAACTGCATGAATGAAAAGGTAAGTAAAAGGAGCAGAACTATGAGTATTAGGATAAATTAATCCTGATTGTATGTATATAACCTTGTTATAGTAATGTATCGGACTGCTTTAGTTCTTTTTATTAAACTGTGATGAAATTAAACGTATGTAAAAAGTCTGGAGAAACTTTAAGTATCTGTGAAGCCTGGGAGGACAAAAGGAAAGCCGTTCCTTTGTTTCCGCTCACATTTCTCTCATTACACTCGGCGCTCTCTGTTGACACGGAGACGTTGTCACTCAGGTTCAATAGCATCGACCTCTGACCCCGAGAAGTGCTTCCAGGTGGAGCCTCTCTGGCACAGACCTCCTCGGCTTCGATCAGACATCCCGACCCTAAACAAACACCCACCCGGCGGCTCAGACATGTGGCAGGATCTCCGGAACACGTCAGGTCCGACGTGTCGAAAAGTCAAAACCCTCAGAGGGAGAGGAAATACTCAGCTCATGTAATTAGGCTCAGGGTGAAGAGCAGGAAAAACTATCTGTTTTGGTCGCATTCCAGCTGCGAATGTCGGGATTTTACGTGTGAAGGAGAACGGTCACAGATTGGGCTTCGCTAACCATCCTTCAGCTTCATGTCCGCCGATCAAACCCTCTGCAACCCAACGAGGCGGCTGATTAAATCTCTTTCAGCTGCCAGAAGATCAGCTCCATGTGTCGGAAGAATTCGAGCAGAACAAAGGCTCAGAGTTGTTGCATTAGTCAAAGAAATTGCTGGAGAGTTTTTTTTGTTTTGTTTTTCTTTCCAGCGCATCAGGAATGCTGATGTGTGAACTGGGAGGTTGCAACATCAACAAAAGGATTTTTCTCCCAAAATCCTTAGCAGGTGCCTGTTAACATGTTAGCTGTGCAGGTAATGATCCCAGAGGAAATGAGGCGCCCCGACCTCAGCTGTGGTCCTCTGATTCACCTGCAGGTCTCCATAAGAGACTCCGAGATGCTGACCGGCAAACAAGACGGTCAAACAAATCTTACTGAAGGAGGACACACTGAGGAAGAGGAAGATGATGGTGCAGGAAGAAAGACACACCGAGGAAGAGGAGGATTAAGGTTGCAGGAAGAAAGTTGGGTCCAATGAGCTACATCAGATCTTCTCATTTGTAATCAATGCAATCAATGAGCGTTTTAGTCCCTTTTTCTCCTTCACTGCTTTTATTTATTCATTTTATTCACAGGTTCAAGTTCTTCTACAAAAACAGATTCTTTATTAGTGGAAAGTCAGTAGGAAAGTGATCTAGCTTGGACTCGACATGCCTTAGCTAGCAGATTAAAGGTCAAAGTTCATGGCAGGAAGCTTTAGGAGGATGGAAGAAAAAGAGACTCTTTGCAATCTGCATTTTTTGGTTCACAGAATTTTTACACATTGAATTTGTTACACTGAATTCAATTCTGTTGAAAATTCAGCTGCAAAAAATTCGACTAGAAAAAATTTGCCTGCAAATGTGTTGACCTTTTGGTGAAGTCAAGCCAAAGCGATGAAATTAGCTAATTTGGTCAGAAAAAAAAAAGTTTGCCGCCGGCAGCTTCTTCTGGGTCAAACCAGGAGCTTTGGCAGACGGAGACGATGCATTAGCTGTGATCCACTCAGTTATTTCCAGACATGAGATGAGTCTTATATTTTCGTGTTTTATTAAACCTCTGCTATTTCACAGGTTGCACAGCTTTGGGTGGAAACTAGGTGATTGCCAAGGAGTAAACTGAAACTTATTGGCTTAGTTTCTGACTAATCCAATCAACTCTCTGACTACCAGTCGCCTGGGACGGTCGTTAAACAGACAAAGCATCGCTTTGGACAGAAACGCACAACATTCACAAGCAACCTCCTCCCCACACCCACTTTCGCGTGTTGTCCCTGTGCAATCGCACATGATGCACAAATTATTTTATTGCCTGTTCGCTCTAACTTTCACGTCTTGGTTGTGGTTTGGAGGACCCAAATGTAGAGGCAGAGAGGCTGAGGTGAATACTTGTAGTTTAATGGTTAACAAAGGTAGTCCAAAAATCCAACTAAAATGTAACAGACCAGAACCATGGAGACATCAAGGGAAAACACGTACAAGGAGCCAGGGAGAGACGAGGTGAGACGACCACAGCGATGACAGGAACAGCAACAACAAGGAACCAACAAGGAGTGAGAGCAGAGGGAGAGTATATGTAGCTGACAGAGACAAAGGGAGGGCTAATGAGCTGACAAGGAGCAGGTGTGAGGAGACAACGAGGGAGGCAAGGGGAAAGGAAAACACACCAAACAAGGGCAACAGAAAAACATGAGAACATAAATCTAGAAATTACAACAAAACAGGAATTAAACCAATAAAACTAGAAAACAAGGAGCAAAGTAAAGTACAACAGAACCAAGACCATGACACTAACTCACATTAAAAAAACACCAACTCACCGGCATCCGTGAACGACTCTCGGATGACTCTCGGAATTTCCGGGAGACTTGGGATGTCTGTCTTTCACAGAGTCCGATTAGTTGAAAAACTCCAATGGCTGTCTATTAGTACCTACCGGAAGTTTTGTAATCATAGCTATTTAACAAGAAAAACTCCTCATTCAGCTTCATTGAGCCGAGAACAAAGTTATGCCCAACTGGTGTGTGACGTTAACCTGACTCCAGATGGATTTGCTCCGCATATCCATCTGGAAACCTTCCGT
>NW_015151742.1:36262-37325 GCF_000732505.1 Cyprinodon variegatus
TCCAAATTTTCTTTAACGGAGAGTCTCCAGACTGATCTGCGAGTGAAACCTTGAAAGCTCGCGAGATCAGGATGGTCTCACGAGGCTAGTGTCACGTGACCAAATGAGCTCATTTCATTGGCTAGAAGCTTCTCGACCGCATCGAGTGTAGATTGCTTTAGCCTGAATTCACCAAAAGGTCAACACATTTGTGTTTTTACCAGATAAAAATTCGGTGTATGGAATTCAATTTATTAAACAAAAAAACATTTATTGTTAAAATTTAGTGCTAAAAAAATCAGCGTCTTAAATTCAGTTTACAAAACAAGACATATTCTAATTAGAATATTTTTCTTTTATAATGAAGTGACCTAAAACTCTTAAAACTTTAGCCCTTTCAGACCAAAGCGGAGATGTTTGACACGACCAATCTGATCCCCTGCATGTTGAGGCGCTGCTGTGCTGCGGCTGCACAGTGAAAAACAACATGGTCAGAGAGCGGATGGCATTTTATGCACTTTTATATAACAAAATCTACTTTTATAGAGTTAATAGACAACCAGTGGGGGATTTACCATTAGGCAATACTAGGTAGAAGCCTAGTGGTCTTTGGAACATCAGGTCCAATGGTTCATAATCATTTTAACCGCATAAGATGAGATCTAACGTGTGGCTCCAGATGTAGGGAAATTATTAATGGTTTGCATTTCTTCCATTTTCTCCTCCAGTGGATTTATTAACACCAACCTGCTTCCTGTTGTAGATTCTCCCCTCTCAGCCTGGTGCAGGTCTGCAGTTTGCTTCCTGGTGTCCGTCTGCAGCTCGGTGTATTTCATAGATAATGGGTTTGAAAAGCGGTCATTAATTCAGGTAAACAGTATATGGAGTGAATTTTTTGCATTTGCTGTTGCAAAGAAAACATTTTGAATTTCCCAAATTTTTTGAAAGGAATGAAAATTAAAAAAGATGTCCAGCAGACCAATAGAAATTTGGTTCAATTCTATTCAGTTTATTTCTATAGCTCCAATTCACATCATGTCATCTCAGGTCACTTTCCAGTTCAACCAGATCATCCAGTCAGATT
>NW_015151742.1:38999-40833 GCF_000732505.1 Cyprinodon variegatus
CTCTAGATGCAAAACCCCATCATGCACAACATGTTTTTGCCAAATATTCGAACATAAATTTGCATCAGAGGAACACTGTAGTTTGGTTTAAAGAAAGCATTTAAGTTTTGATATAATTTAGTTTGTTGCAAGGATTTTACAGTTCGAAGAAATAAAAAAATGACACCATATGCCAACCGTCACAAGAAAGGGCTATATATACTGCATGCATCATTTAGGTAGTTAGCACTGGATTACTTCTAGAGCTTCTTTAGTTATTTACTGTCACAGGTAGGAGCTTCGGCCGGACAGGAAGTGTTGGGGCCGGTATGATTTAAGGAGGGCCGGCCCTCGCACGTTGAAATAAGGAACTTCCCACCGGGCTAATGCCCGGTATCACAGGTTACCAGTCCGAGACTGGTGTGAAGCCTCTTCCCAGAGGGCAGCAGGGAGAACAGTCCATGGTGGGGGGGTGAGGGGTCATTGATGATGGAACGGGCTCGGGACACACAGCGCTGGGATAAAAAGCGTTCAATGGAGGGAAGAGGAGCCCCCATGATCCTCTCTGCTGTTCTCACCACTCTCCAAAAAGAGCATGAGATCTAGAGATGACAGATGTAGCAGTGGCCTAGTCAAAGTCCAGACCTTAGCTTGATCCGGAGCGCTTTATTAAGTAAAACTGTTGCTCCAAAGTATGATTGTTTGTTTCATGTGAAACTATGACGGGTTTTCTGTTATCTTTGAGCCCTCTGATCCCCCCCCCCCACATAAGACCCAGCAGTAAGAAGCTATCCGTCGACGCCTGTGGCAGCCAGCTAACAGAGCTGCTCAGGGTGAATCGCTCAGACGGCTGCAGGCCTCAGGACGGACCTGACAGCTGGGTCCGCCTCCATTCGACAGGTTCTGCTCAGAGACGCCAACAACTTCAAAGATTCATGTTGGTTGCTGTTGTTTCCTTCACTTCTTTCATGGTTTAATCAGCCCACTGGGGGTCTGACCTCTGACCTCTAGGCTCACCTCTGATCCAGGATCCTGTTGCCGATGGGGGGGGTCTCTCTCTAAACGACAAGCAAGGAATTAAAGGGCTCTGGTTTTACATACAGCAGAGCTTTGCTAGCATATTTCACGCTCAGTGAGGCTTCCCCGCAGCTCGTTACATCGGGACGGACTGGGAAAGCTGGGGGGGGGCTACCAGTGAAACCAGCATCAGATGAGGAATGTGGATAACGCTGTTTTTAAAGATATGCCTGCATAAAAATGACAAATGTCCATCTGACTTTTTCCCTCCAAACGCTTTCAGCAGGTGAGGACAGATCATGCAAACAGAGCGAAGCTGCTGAGGTGTTTTTTAATCAACCTGCCGGTGTTTAAGCACAGAGCAAACAAGTCCAAATGTTTCACACTTGAGCCACTCTGAGACGCTCCAGGTGTGAAAACCATCAGTTAAAAATATCACAGATTCAAAACAAAACCGTTAAACAGTCACATTGCAGAAAATCTGTAATTGAGCCTTGAAATGTTAAAATGACACATTTTCAGCGCCGCAATATTACAGCAATTTATCAACTTTCCTCTTTTCTAAAACTGTAATGTTTCAGATCATCAAATTATTTTTAATAGTAAAGAAAAACAGAGTAAATCTGTCATGTTTGGGTTTCAGGTTCCTAACTCACGTGCAGAACACTCATCAGACTGGGAAAAAGTTCAAAGGTTTATTAAAAGATTTGTACAATAAACAGGTCAGGGTGTTATCAGATCAAGGACTGGTCACGACTGGGTTCACTGCAGAGGGGGACAGAGGAGTTAGCAGAAGTCCAGGTAATATGCAGGATGTGGAGGTGCAGGTCTGTACCTG
>NW_015151742.1:41483-42716 GCF_000732505.1 Cyprinodon variegatus
ATTCTCCAGGGTTCTTCAGAGATCAGACAGACAGATTTCCAACAGAGAAACTCTTCAGGGTTTCTGGTTTCAGACAGGTTCAACCTGGGAAGCAGAAAGGAGAAAACAGATCAGGTTCAGGTTTTCAGGGAGTCAAAGATTCAGACAGGCAGGTTGGCTCAGGCTTACTAACCATAACTGGCAAACACTCTGGCCTCGAAGTGAAGTCCTCTGCCTCCTTATATACTGGTCTCCTGATGAGCAAACGAGCAACAGGTGGTGCAATCAGCTCCAGCTCCAGGAGACCTAGAACGCCCTCTGGTGGAGAAAAGTGGACAGACCTCCAGATCCCAACAAAATCTATCCTAAGTAACTTGCCCATGTTTTAAAGGAAAAGTTCGGTCATGTTCAGAATTCAAACTTATGAAAGTACCTTAAATATGAGATTATCACATCCTGTTCAATAAATGATCGGTGTTTTTGTCATAAGTTTATCAAGAGCTCGGACCCACATGCAGAAAACCAACACAGAGAGACCAGGGGAAAGTTTAACAGGTTTATTATGAGATTGTGATGAATCCAGCGTTGCTCTGAACACTGCTCAACCGGAACTGGAAAGTGAGGGGAAGACACTACGGTTAGTTCAGGCTCAGTGGGAAATTTGATTCTCGAACTTGAAGAGGAGAAATAGATTGCAGACTCACATATCCAGAAAATGGTTGACTCTTTGACTCCAGTCGGTGTGGGGTGTTCCTGTGTTTGTCTCATTCGATGGAGGGCGGACAGGGTTTACCCAGAATGCGATAGGTGAACGGAGAAGCTGACTGCCACTTAGATTTCCTGCGGTACTTGAACAGGTTGTTGTGGAGATGAATCCCCTGCACAGAGAGAAGCCCCAGACGTTCCTTGGGGAAATGGGTTGGTCAGAATCACACCCTTGAATACTCAGCTCAGCTTGATTCTCAGATGATCCTTCCAGGGGAGAGAAGGTCCGAAACATCCAGTTGCAGGATGACTTCCTGCCGAGAGCCAAAGACAAAAACAACAAGGTTAAAACTCAGGTAGACAAAAACTAAGTGAGGAGCTGTGTGAGGAGGCGAACCAGGACCAGATGCCGCCTGGTGGAGGAAGGAAGACAAACACACAAAACACAAACCACACAGACAGGAGTCCTAACAGTTTTTAATTAGGAGTCATTTTCATTTGAATGTGCTTTACTGGAGGCATCCATGTTTGTCAAAGAACACTACTGCC
>NW_015151742.1:43661-45471 GCF_000732505.1 Cyprinodon variegatus
CTGCCATGCACGTGGGCATTGTCAGTTCATGAGGTTTTAAGGCTAGTTAAAGCTTGGTTTCGTCTCCATAGATGTGATAAGAAAGGTCATATATGCCCCAAATGGAAGAATATAACAAAAGTGTGCCTAGAACTGAGACTTGGGGGACCCCGCAGGTCAGAGTAGCAGAAACACGTCATAACTTCTTTCCTTACACAGAATGAGCTACTGGGAACATAAGAGGTTTACCAATCTTACACTGGCCAATGATTTGATGTTGTGATTCTTAAATGTACGTAGTTTTACTCAAGATGGATCGGAAGGAACTCCTTCCAAAGAGTGCCTATTTTTTCACGAGAAGCCTGGTTTATGCTAAAAAATCAGGTTATCTGTGTCGCCGTTAACGCAGATATGCCCCCCCTTCTGCACCCCCCCGGTGCATCTCCCAAAAAATTGTAAGTGACCGCAGACAGTACGGCAGACAGGAGGCTTCTAATTGGTCAATTCTACATCCGTGCTACACTATGCGTATTTGCTGTTTGGTACCTAATGGCAGAAACTCTGCCATTAGAGTTTCTGCCATTGGTACCTAATGGCAGAGTTTCTGATGCACTGATGCACTAATTATTGTATTCTCTGTAGCACCATCCACAATGCCTGGCACACCTCGGACACTATCCAGCTGTGCAGGACATTAGTTTGTAGCTCTGTACGACGGTTTGTTGGTTTGCACCTGAAGCCAAAACACGCAGCGCCACGGCCGGTCTTTGGGGAACACTCACGGGGGAACTGTGTGTCGTCCAGCAATGGATGAGGGGTTGTAGAAGACGAACAAGCTCTTCAACCCAACACACGGACACCCACAATCCTAGCTAGTTCCTGATTGATCCTCTTGCGTTGTGGCGTGAAATAACATAGAGCAGACCACGCTTCAAAATTGGGCATAAGTCAAAAATATCTGCGACAATCTAACTGCGACACACTGCCTCGGGAGTATACACAGCCCTAGAGTCCCCAGAACATTGTCCCAAAAGTCCAACATAAAACCTGTTAGGTTCTCCACGGAAACCCCACGAAGAGAAGAAGCTTGGTGACAAGTCCCTGTTTGCTGTTTCCTCCAACCAAATAGTCTAATACCAACAACTTCTTGTTGAAATTGAGTTGGACCTTTGTGTTCGTTTAGGTTAAAAGTAGTTTTGGATTTTCACCTCTCCTGACTTCTGAGGTCTGTTGGGCTTTAAAGGTTCAGGTTTCTCTGAGACTTCTTGGATGTGTCTTTGATAACCTCTTGGACTAATTCTGGTAGATGGGCTGTGCCTGTAAAGGTCCTGCAGTGTTCTATGTGTTCTTCAGGCTGTTTTTATCTACTTCATGTTGTCAGACAGGTTCTGTTTAACCACTTGATTCCGGCGGGTCCGGTACAAGGCCCAGTTGACACCATCCGATGTTTATCTATTTATAGAAATGGCCAAAACACAGTCACATGATGTTTCATCCACCCGCCTTTCAAATGGGGTTTAAACATTTCTAAAACATGTTTCAAAATTATTTTTTCAAAAATACTGTTTGTTTTATAGCTGTGTAAGCAAATAAGATGACATTTAAAATTCAACATGACATGTTTGACTCTGTGGGTGTAATGCAACCGCAGGAATACATTTTAAGCCACACCCCCTAATGGCCGCCATCATTGGAAACTAGAGGCTCAGAACTTTCCAAGGAGGGGTCGGAGGTAATTGCGAAAGTGCCACCATATTAGGTTATGTAACCGACATGCGTTACGTACGCTTTGTTATTCTTACTTTCTATTCAGTTTGATCATATTGATAAA
>NW_015151742.1:47234-48654 GCF_000732505.1 Cyprinodon variegatus
GTAGTTTTAATATGTTTTTAAGTGAGAAAATCCACCTGAAAATGTAATCAGTGCAGTCAGTTCATTCAGATTATCATCCTATTTTTTCTGTCGGAACCGCTCAGACCCCCTTATACCGGTGGTGCGCCGACAGTAGGAATCCCTTCAACAGCAGCCTCTGGCCGGGTCGCCTCCTCGCGGTTCACCGTGGCGGCTGGTACTGTAGGTGTTTCTCATCTAAATAATCCAAACTGCAGGCACCAGGATAATAAAAGATGTCCTGCCGGCAGATTTCTGCATTTTAAGTTAATTTATGCGTCAATAAACTGTTTCAGAGGAGCGATCACAGCACTCTGTGTCATCAGCGGTGTGTCTGTCTCTCTGCCAGCTTCCAGATCAGCTCCTCTGATTGGTTGACGCGGCGCGTCGAGCAGCAAAAGTTCTGCGGGACCTTTTGCTGCACCTTGACGCGCATCAACCATTGACTTTGCATGTAAACTCGCTGCTTCTGCCGCGCCAGCTGCGTCCGGTGTGAACGCAGCATTAGGAGCAAAGGTTTTGTCTTATGCAAAAGGTCTCCAATAATGTAAATCAGCATATTTGTCTGGCTAGATTCCATTTTATGAGTGGAAAATGCATTTTGCATAATGCACCATTGTGCCAAAATCACATTTCCGCCTAGCTCACCTCCCTCTAAAACCTTTGTGGAACAAACATGCTTCAACTTATTTAGTCCAAATTAGCTTGAGTTATAGTCAAGATGTGGATCTATAAAGTCTGAGGTTTCATCCAGAGTTCCAAATGGGGTTACATGGTGTTTTGCACTGTTAAAAAAAATTGCCGAGGCTAAATATGTTTCATTTTTTCTTTGTTTAATCACCTATAAATCAAACTAAATAGTGGTTCCACCTGAAAACTATTCCTCAATGCCTTTCTGTAACACAAATAAAAACAATTGAATTTCCAATTTATAGTTTGGGAGCTGTAAGTGTTTTAATTCACATAAGTAATTTCAGGTGGAATTTGCTCCTAAGGCCTTCGGGAATTAAGGGGTTAAGTGAATTATATTTAACCCTTTAAAGCCAGATCCAAGAAAAAAACAAAACAGAAAATTACTTTTTTTTTTGGTTTGAAGTCCTTATTTGTGTCATGTTGGGGTTTAGGTGTCTAACCCACATGCAGAAACACTCTCTGAGGCAGGGAAAAGTTTAAAGGTTTATTTACAAATATTTACAAAATGTGAACTGGAACATGGCTGGTCAGACTGGTCACGGCAGGATCTCCACTGAGGAGGACAGAGAAGTTAGAGGAGTTCCAGGGAAACTGCAGTTTACAGATGTCGGAGAAAATACCTGCTCAGAGGGAACCTTGAGGGTCCAGAGGCCAGTCGGCAGGCAGAGGGCTGATGGCACAGGCAGAGGCTGAACTGAGTGCAGGCAGG
>NW_015151742.1:49448-52400 GCF_000732505.1 Cyprinodon variegatus
ATGTTAAATACTCAGAATGTTGGAGTTATTGACTATTTTTGGCCTTTATTTGTTCTGGGATGAAGTGGTTCGTGTAAAAACACATTTAGTAGTCTGAAGAAATGAGTCAAACTGTGCCTGAAGCTCATGTTTTCCTTCTGTTTCTCATACTGCAGCAGGAATCTGCAGATCTGCGTGTGCCTTTACCAGCAGCCGGTGCCAAGCTGTGGTGGAAATGTTATTTCTGTTGCAGGGCTGCGGTGGAAATGTTGTGTGTTCCCTCTCAGCTGTGCTACTCAGTGGTTTCTAACAAACAAAGTGATGTTGGAGGCACAGCCCTTCACACCTTCTGCAGGTGAGCTGCTGGGAACAAACCCTGCATTAGCTTCTATTCAGCAAACCAAATGAGCCAGAATGAGTAAAGCTCCAGGAATTAAATATGTGCAGCGTTCTGGATTACCTGCGACTTACAGGTATTTTCTGTGTCAGTAAAAGTTGGATCATTGGAGGCTCAGATTGGCACGAATGGAATGATTCCTGCAGCCCTGATGTTTATTTTAAAGTGTTTTTTCCAGGGTGTGTTTGGATTGAGACTGACTTCAGGATAACAGTTTCATCCGATACTATCTGCATCTTCAGGCCTTTATTTGTTAATTCCTGATGTTTCAGGGAGAGCTGGGCTTCCTGCTGCTGGAGCTGTTTTTCTGCTCAGGGTGAGACGTCACCTAGAATCCACTTCAGTGATAGCATCATGAAGGTGTTGAAACAAGACAGGGTTTAGTTAGAAACTAAGATCTCACATTTCTGTGAAGCTGATCTGTAACTGATCCAGAATTGGCTGAAAATGTCTTAAAAACCTTCAGAATTTTGGAGTCCAGATCCCAGGGAGGGCGTCCTAGACGGACATGAAGGAGGTGGTTCAATCACAGGGATTCTGTGGCCGCATTATGATCAGAAAGAAATAATTTAAAGTGATTCTTTTCTTTATGGAAAGATGCACCAATTAAAAAAAAAAAAACGGTTTAAATATCTGGTTTAAATATTAAACGTAAGGCTAATGGCAATATTTACCAATGTATATTTCTCGTCCCTTTGGAAAACATGTGAACGGACTAAAGTGCTGACACCAGCTGGCCATTAGAGGGCGCTAGGGCGCAACTCACCCAATGACCTTGATTAAGACATTAAAAAACTAACAAATATTTAATTATAAAATTGAAATATTTAAAAATATATTAAGACATTTTTAAATGTGCAAGATAAATAATTTATGTTTAATGATGACTAAAGCCGTTTACGCTGGTTAAAAGTTGTCCATGCGCAGTAGCTCCTCTGCAATGCTAAAGATGTTAGCATCCTGGGATACAGCTCTCCTGCAACTTTGTTTACACATCACTTCCCGCCACAGCGCTGATGTCACAGACGTTGGTTAGCAAGTGCGGCTGATTGACAGATTTATAGAATTATTTAGCAACACGGCTTGGCTAACTGCATGCAGCGAGGCTAATGCTTTATTCTGCTTTCCCTGCCTCGTTTTTCAGACGTCAGGATCTGACCCAGTATGGGTTAAAACAGCTATGACTGATTTAAAACACTTTGCAGAACATTCTAGAATTTTGTTTTTTGTTGTTTTGCATTCATGTAAATATACAGGTGTTATACCTTAGTATACATTTGATTGGTTTTTGGTATACATCTATTTTGTGATAGCGCCCCCCCCCCCCTGGAGAAAATTCCACTGGCCTCAATTTTCACAAATACAGTGAACCCTCTCTATAACGCGGTTCACTTTTTACGGTCTCGCTGCTTCACAGATTTGCATCATGCATTGTGTTCTGCATTCTGATTGGCTAAACAGTCCCTTCCCGCCTTCTCCCAAATGTGTGTCATTAACGGCATGTTGGTTTATAAGGATCTTTTGGCCCAGAAGAAAAAAGAGCGACAACAACTACCGATAACTATGTTCTTCTCTCCAAAAAACACACCTGCTTTAGAAGAAAGGCTTTAGAAGAAAAAAACGCCACAGAGCAGAGTCAGGATGCAGCAGTGAAACACTGTACTGTACACGTCAGTCACTATTGGTCCTACTGTACTTTGTATTATTTTTCATAATCATTTTTCATTTTCTTCCGTTCCAATCTGTCAAGGTGGGGCGGTGCTGATCCCCGCAATATTAACCATTCAGTTCGTATTGATGATTAAAATTATTATTTATTTATTTATAACTATATTATTTTACATTACAGTACAGTAGTTATTTGTAAAAAAAAAAAAAAACAACAACAAACGTTTATACAGTGCTTGGGCCTGTTTTTGTTCCTTGATTTCAATGTTTTATGGAGTATTTCATTGTATAATAACTGTAAAAAAAATAAAGGTTTCTACTTCACGGATTTCGTCTATCGCGGGTTCTTTTTGGAACGTAACCCCCGCGATAAACGACGATTCACTGTACAATATGTGATTCATACATGCACAGGACAAGCTCCACACGCACACAGCACGATTCATGCAAAAACAAAAAAATCCACACACACACAGTACAAGAAAAACGTTCAAAACGTACGAAATACTGTGCATAACTTTTCGTACGATTTCATACGAGCTGATAATGAGAATATGTTGGTGGATCTTGTATGCTTGGTTGAATCATGCTGTGTGTGTGTGTTTGTCTATGTGTTTTAGTAGGACATTTGGTCAGAATACACACAACGCTAGAAGGACATTTTGTATTAACAGGACAGGAGCTGTGTCCTGCTAATTTCAATGCAATTCTGACAATGTAGAATGGTTTCTATTGGTCCATCATCCCTAAAAATGCAAAATAAAAAAAAAACAAGATGTCCATTTAATACACACTGACCTCATTTTGTGTATAATTTTTGTATCACCCTAGCGCCCCCTATGGCAGGTTGTGTACTAGCAAGACCTCATGAATATTCACACAGTGTCTTATTCTGATTGGTTGCCTGC
>NW_015151742.1:53045-54373 GCF_000732505.1 Cyprinodon variegatus
AAACAACAAACGTTTATACAGTGCTTGGGCCTGTAAAAAGTTTTTGTTCCTTGATTTCAATGTTTTATGGAGTATTTCATTGTATAATAACACTAAAAAAATAAAGGTTTCTACTTCGCGGATTTCGCCTATCGCGGGTTCTTTTTGGAACGTAACCCCCGCGATAAACGACGATTCACTGTACAATATGTGATTCATACATGCACAGGACAAGCTCCACACACACGTACAAGGGAGCTCTGTGATTGGTTGCAAAACATCCCCTGCTTAAAAAAATGCATTTGTGTATCGAGGCACATCAGGAGAGTCTCAAAAATCAACACACAAATGCAGTGAAGTTTAAAGACCACTGGTACTTTGTAATTTAATTTATAATTGTTTATGGAACAGAAATACTTTGGTGAATCATGTGCTGTGCATGGGTGGATCCAGTGTATTCTCATTATTAGTTCGTGTGAAATCGTACGAAAAGTTATGCACCGTAATTTCGTACGTTTTAGACTTTTTTTCGTCGCATTTCGTCGTATTTTTACGTCTTGCCTCGAGACAAGATATCCTTGCGCAAGCACATCTTACGCACCATTAAATTACATAGAATTTAACAGACCTGAAGAAGTGATTATTGCACTGTTTTTCCCAGTTTTACGTCCGTCCGCGGATCTGCTTTTTTCGTCTGTCTGACTGCGCATGCGCACTGATCTGTATTTTCGAGGAAAAACATAAAAAACGTACGAAATACTGTGCATAACTTTTCGTACGATTTCATACGAACTGATAAAAAGAATATGTTGGTGGATCTTGTATGCTTGGTTGAATCATGCTGTGTGTGTGTGTTTGTCTATGTGTTTTAGCAGGACAACTGGTCAGAATACACACCACACTAGAAGTATTTTGTATTAACAGGACAGGAGCTGTGTCCTGCTAATTTCAATGCAATTCTGACAATGTAGAATGGTTTCTATTGGTCCATCAACCCTAAAAATGCACAAAAAAAACAAGATGTCCATTTAATACACATTGACCTCATTTTGTGTATAATTTTTATATCACCCTAGCGCCCCCTATGGCAGGTTGTGTACTAGCAAGACCTCATGAATATTCACACAGTGTCTTATTCTGATTGGTTGCCTGCCGGAACGTCCTGATAATTATTACACTGTTATTACACCGTCCTTCTAATTCATGTGTCGAATGTGTGTGTGGAGCTTGTCCTGTGCATTTATGACTCACATATGTGTATTTGTGAAAACTGAGACCGATTTAGCTCCATAGCCACTGGCTGACACAACATTACTAAAAATCCCTGTCATCTGACAAAACACACACCA
>NW_015151742.1:55985-58442 GCF_000732505.1 Cyprinodon variegatus
TCTCCTCCCTGGAGCCAGGCTTACTGGGATAAAAACTGAACCTCCCCGCATAAAGAGCCAAAAACCCAGAGGACTCCTCGGGGGAGGAACAGTGGACGATCAGGAGACGAGACAAACACAAAACCCTCTTTCCACTGGCTGCCAGGATCCAGGACATGAACCAAGGCAAAAACTGAACGGACAGACTAACAAAAAGACAAGTAATGATCTGGCTCTGAATGCTCAGGCTGAACTGGGGAAACAGGTGAGAGGAATAAATGATAATTGAGGCAGGGAGGGAAAACGACAGGTGAAAGGAATTACTAATTAAGATGGGGCAAACAGGCCAGATCATGACATTTATAGACACATATAGCTGAGTATCATCAGCATAACAGTGGAAATGAATCCCATCAGATTATATAACCAGTAGCTCATTATTTAAGCAGTTTTTTAACCACATGAATATTTTTTAATGCTGTTTGATTTCTTTTGTTCTATATAACTTCTTGAAACCACTCGGTCCTCTGGTGCGGCGAGTTTCTTCCAATAAAATAGGGGCGACAGATTGGAGATGGTTTGCCACCAAAAGTAGCCCAGAACATGACTGATCACCTCCTGAAAAAAAAAACAGCAACTACATAGAAACAACCACCGGTTAAACGAAGCCAGAATTCCCTCCTCAGAGCCTCTAAAGGTCATTTTCTAAAAGGTTTTGATATATTTTTAACGAGCTGTAATGAGCCGAAGCTGTTAAAGCTGCCATGTTTCCCTGTGGCCTCTCTTTCCATGCAGACCTCCTGCAGTCGTCCTTTGAGCCCTCTTGACTCTGCGGCTCTCTGCACTCTAACCTCCCCTTTATTCCTCCCCTCCTTTCAGTCTTTTGTTTCAGGCTCTCGTCTTCCTCCGGCCTTTCAGGACAGAGTGCTCATTTCAGGTTCAGTGACCAACAAACATGCAGCACAATAGTTTAATGCTGAGAAATGCACTGGACCCCCTTCCTGTGCAGAGAGTCCAGCCCTGTTCCCCACCATGTGATGACAGTCCATGTCTGAGAGGTTTAGCTTCATAGAATCTCTTCCTCTTGGTGGATTAATGTTCATTTATAGTTTCCTGTGAGCTCAGTCTCAGCAGCAGACCTCCATTCAGGTCCAGAAGCTCATAAAGATCCAAACAGAGTTTAATAAAAGATTTCTGCAACTTTATGACAAATTTTACAAAAGATTGCATCATGTAAAGTCTCTAAATCGCTTCTTTTTTGTCTTTAATCATTAATTAAATGGTTCTGCATGACCTGGAACTGCTCGCTGCTCAGCTGTGTCCTCTGATTCTGCAGAATCTATCAGCTCTGCAAAGCATGTTTTAACCCATTGTTTTGGTTTTACGGAGCAGAAACTTTACAATCCCGTCCATTTGTTCCACCGGCTGCTCATTGAGCCTCACCCTGGGGCTGGTGGATCCTAAAGATGGACTGAAACAGGTGAAGCTTTATTCAACTTGATTTAAAAACACTTTTTATTGCCACAGAAAATAAAATGTTGCAGTAACTTATAGTGTTTTTTGTTTGTTTGCTTTTTAACAGTGATGTGTTGATGTCCGTAGACAGGAAGGATCTCTTAAGTCGTCTTTCTTGCACCAGATCTGGAGAAACCTCTGGCTGAAGACACTCTGTTGTTGTTTAAAAATCTTCTGAAGATCATCCTCACTGTTTTCCATAATTTTCTTCCCTTTATGAAGAACTATTCTTTGTGAGATTATCTCAGAAGGCTCTAGAGGAGTTCCTAGAACAGAGTCAGCCTTCTTTATTCACGGTTGAGCTTTTTCAATTAGCTCTGATGCTGTTACCCCAGCAGATGATGGAGGAAGAGATGGAGGAAGAGATCAGACTCCCCACTACAGACTGACTGGTGGAAGATCTGCAGAATCTGGCTGCAAACAATAAAGGACCTCAGCTTCCTTAAGCCGGGCGTACACTGTGCGATTTTTTTCAGTCGTTGCACCCAGCTGCTGCTCACACTGCACGACTAAACCCTGCGTTTAGTGGGAGTTCACAGCTCACGATTTATGCTCAGCCCAACGCTCCAATGCGATCTACCTGCTCACACTGCGACTAAAAACCAGGCAGGACTCAGCCCCGCAGTGAAATGGAGCTGCTCTGACCCGTCTATCCGGAAGCCAAACAAATATAAGGGGAATATTAAGCTCACTAGAGTGAAACGCGCTGCCTTGGCAATTTGCGCAATTTTGTGCTGAAAGCCCTAAAAAGAAAAGGAGACGAAATATTTGAAAAAAAGACATTTAGTCGACGTTTAGTCGCTATATTTAGCGATATATTTTCAGACCCCTCTAGCACCTAGCGCCAAATCTAATGACTTTTTTCTGGAGACTTTGGAGACAACATCTAAAAGCAGCGAACTCTGCTCTCCAGAGCGAGTAGATTGGTAACCCCGCCTCCTGCTCTCCTCTATCTTGTCTGCT
>NW_015151742.1:59086-61525 GCF_000732505.1 Cyprinodon variegatus
ACTTTGAAACGCTCCTCCTTTAGTCCAAAAACTATGACTTCAAGTTAGTTTGGTTCAGCTAAAGAACATAATACTTATCGACAAGTTGATTTCTTCTCTGCATTTATCCAGAGCTGGAATGAGTTCATAATCACTTGGTGACAGCTGGGTGTCGTTTGTGTTTGTGTCTATGGTAACAAGTGGTGTTTATTAGGATCTGAGCTGGGGTTGGGCACGGAGATACTGGCTTAATTCGAATTCATTGACTGCGTCCTCTGAAGGCCAGATTCGAAGGCCGATTACGTCATAGCGCGGCGCCAGGTCTGTTCAGGTTCCAAGACTCCTCGTTATGCGGCCGACAAATGCGTCATTCTTTTAGCCCGATTTGAAAGATTGGTCCGATGTTTCCTCTCTAGCCTTGGATATCCCAGGATTCATTGCTAGTCCAAGCAAGCCGGCTGCTCCGTGATCAGAGGAAAAAGGGAAATGGCGCCGAACAGTGGTGAATATTGGAAGTTCAGTTTAATATAATAAAAGTCTGTAAATAGTTCCGTCTGAAATGAATGAAAATAGTTGTTTTAATGTTTATAGAGTCAGATATGTGGCGGTAATGTTTGGTTTATCTAAAGGTTTTTATCTGTTACTGTCTAAATCTGTTTGGCTGTAATTTAAGGATAGATTCTAATATATCTGCAGAGTGGGGACTATAAATTAGATTAGATTAGATTAGATTAGATGAGCTTTATTGATCTCACAGCGGAGAAATTCACTGGTCACATATTGGCATCGTAATTAAAGAAGAAGGTGCAAACAAGGAGGAAAAGGTGCATTAGGAATAAACAATATTTATACAGTATATCAAGATGAATAAGGATTAACAAAACTGATAGGAGTTTAATTTTTTAATTGCTATGTTGCTTAACTAAGTATTTTTTGTTGTTAAATATAAGATATTTAGCAGATATATTTGTTAGACATACATTGTTTAGATTTTCTTAGATCTTTCTACCCCTTTTATATCATTACATTGGCTTTAATCTGTTCATGCTCACGGTGGTTGTCACCTTTATACCACTCTGTGTTCTGAGTGTAGTCTTTGTTTACTTTACAATTTAAAAAAAAGATAGAAAATCTAAAAAGAAAGAGTAGTGAAAAGTTCGGTATTCATTCTTTCTCTGCTTTTTGTGTCAACTCTCACGGTTGCTAAGCGACAGAGCATACCTGTTTGAATTCACAGTCAGAACTCTTCCGGTCTCCTTATTTTCATGGACCTCAAAGGATCCAGTCCAGGCGTCCTTGGAAAAGACGTAGCCCATGAATTCGAATTCAGCCACTGAATAAGAGGGGCCCTAAGATGGAGCCTTGAGGAACACCACATGTGATTTCTCTGGTCTTAGATGTACAGCTAACGGCTGACACTAAACAGTCTCTTTCCTTCCGTGGGATTTAAACCAGTTCAGTTCTGGACCCGAAAGGCCGACCCGGTTTTCCAGGTGCTCAAATAATAATATTTATATCTAATAACAAATTTCCATAGAGGAGCTGCAAGCAGATGCAGTGTAGAGGTAATTAAAGGCCTTATATCATGGATTGAAACGTTGAAGCATCAAATGTGGTGTCGGTCTCTGCCCTTGTTTATTTGTTCACTGATATCCTTCTGGAAATAGATGCTCAGTGTTTTCAAGACATCAATGGAGACAATCCGATTATTATGGAACAGGCTGGTCAGCGTCTACACTTGACAAGAAGTGAGTTTATTTTGGATTCTTATCGAGAGGAGCCATGTTTTGGTGCAGAAAGTGATAACGGAGCATGTGCTTCTTTCATCCTGAACTTTATTACAGGACAGAAACACACTCAGTGTGCATCTTCCTTTTATTCCAGGTCCAAACAGAAACCATTGGAGTGATAAGAAGCTCTTCTTCTTCCTTTTTATTTGTATTTTTTCTTAGATCTTCGGTCATGTCAAAGAGTCGCAGATAATCCAGTGATCGGAGGTCATCTTCTGCAGACCCGGCCAGCTGTGAGGGCGCAGATGTTGCAGCTGCTGCAGCTGGATGATGAGGCTTAGCGTTTATCAGTCACCTGCTCAGAAATTAAAGATAAAAAAAAACATCTTTATGGGAGTAATTCACATGCTTTAGGTTTTGATTTGGGGGAAGAAAACCTGCAGGAGCATACAGCTGCCCAGTGAACAAATGGAGGGAATTCATCTCTTTTTTTATTGCTAAAGCCAGACTGAATCGGGCAGAAAGCCACAGACTAGTAGATCTGTTTAGTTGTCACCCTTCTCTCAGAATGCTGAGGTCAAACCACCTTCAGGGCCTGAATGGGGTCCCTAATAGCCCTCATAAAGGTGGGCGGGGTGGTTATACACCCTTGTGGTGGTCTCCTAGTGATGGGAGTGGAGTCAGATCTGCTTGACTGCTCTAATCAAGGTTCACAGACTTTACTTCAGCG
>NW_015151742.1:64314-65149 GCF_000732505.1 Cyprinodon variegatus
TAAATTTGAATACCAAAAATGAAATATATTTTTGATAAACAATGTTGATAAAGACAAAAACGGCTGATGAACTTTAAAAGAGGAACAGAAAAGTGTTGATTCAATAAAAAAGTTTTGGGTTCCCAACTTCCAGTGATGCAGGATTAGATGTCATCTAGACGCTGACGGTTAGATTTTAATCTTGAAAGGTTTTTAGACTTGAGTTGTACTCGAACAAATACTCGTGAACACGTGTAGAGCTTTGATGCTTCAGTCGTAGACGGAAAAGAAAACAGAGACATTAACCTGCGGTGAAATGTCTTTTATCAAGTCCTCACAGCTCTTCCACACGTCGCTGATATCCATCAGCAAACAGTCATCCAGCCGGACGGCCTCTGATTGGTTGGCGAGCCATGAGTGGAGGAAGGAAAGTGAACAAGAGAAAGTTTCATCTCCTTCCTATCATTTTCTGAACAGTATGGAATAATTTCATATTTAAATTACTTTCAGAAGTTTGTTTTCTGAATATTACCGGACTTTTCCTTTAAAGGTTTAGGTTATAAATGTAGGTTAGTGTTTCTGATTGATATTAGGCCAACAGTGAAGGCCCTGACCGCCCACCACTGGCAAATACAAAGCTCAACAATAAGGAATAAAACCATAAGACGTACTAAAATACGCTAAACTAGGTCATGCTGGGTCAGACAAAGGATGGCTAACATTAGCAGAGTAGGTTTTTATATATTGCATTTAACTTGTGCAAATTTAGACAATCCCTCACTGTCTAAAGTAGTACGGTGGCCCTGAAGTGCAAACTGCAACTACAAATCTAAAAGCGCAACTACATTAAGGAAAT
>NW_015151742.1:66547-67835 GCF_000732505.1 Cyprinodon variegatus
AATGTGTTGTTAGAAATAAACTGACTTAAATTGAAAGGCAGATAAAGACTGAGGTTTACAGAAATCAATTAAAACAAAACATCTGCCATAAAAAAAAGGGGGGGGGGGATTCCTGACATCTGCTGGACTTGAAGGACGTGTTTTTTTTATCAGAGTGACATCAGATCCATTTACCTTGTCAAGAGATAGAGAACAGAAAAAGGATTTTTTCATTTTCATACATAAAAAACAATGCAGTATTTCCTGGGTTTGCCCGTTATGTAATAATCCTCCATGCTGCCTTTCTGAGTGACACATCACTATAGGCTGAAGTTCATTTTTCACTATGCTAATCTCCCTCTGTGTTTGGGTTGGTTTCGCTCTCAGTCGCTCACTGTTGACAGTTTGCGTTTTGTTTGGGAACAGCTTCGCGATCCGGGCTGCAGGTGCACACAATCTTGTTTAGTTTCACACAGATAGTGGCGAAGCTTCGAGGAAGACGGCGTATTATTCAGCAGCGGGGCAGAGCGACACTATCAGCGCCGCACATGCAGCCGCAGGAGCTGAGAGTCAGAGGTGATGGAGCGATACAGAAGCTCAGAGAGTAAACACTCTGGCTCTGTGTCTGAAAACCAGCGCCCGCTTGATTACAGGCCAACTCTCTTTTTTTGGCACCTCTCACCCTAAGATAGACATTTATATAAACACAGACAAACAAGGAAACTAGAACTCATCTTTTTCAGGCTCCCTGCTGCTTGATTTTTACGCCAACGCTCCATTCAGGAAATATGATCCCCTCCAAACAGAGTTAAATAGGGTAAAACGGAGGAATGTTTACAGAAATTCTGCCAAATCATGGTGGGAAAAGAAAACGGGAACAAATTAAGAAAGAGTGGATCAGACCACAGAGCTGCAGAAAGGGTCAGACTTTTAGAAAACAACATAAATTAACACCTACACTCTGTCTGGACCGGACTTCTTCACAAAACCTTCGGTTAATCACTTTATTCTGCAACCAGCAGACCGCCTCACTTAGGCTGACGTCTGGACTTTGACTGGACCACTTCTTTTTTTCCCAGTGATCCTGCTGTAAATCAGCTGCTGTGTTTGCTGGACAGATTGGCCCACTCAGTGGCGGATTTAGGAAATTTGGGGCCCTAGGCAAAGACAGGCAGGGGGCCCTGTGAATAGAGAAGACGACACATAAAACAAACCCATTATACAGATAGAGAGATGTTTTGTCCCTTTTCTTCTTGTTTTCCTCTCTATGTTTTGTACTCAGCTGACTTTTCATGCTGTCTCTAAAGCC
>NW_015151742.1:70605-73268 GCF_000732505.1 Cyprinodon variegatus
CTATCCCTAAACCTAACCTAAACTCAATTCACACCTTAGTCCTAAACCTAATCCCCACCCCAAGAAAACCAATAAAACTAGAAAACAAGGAGCAAAGTAAAGCACAACAGAACCAAAACCATGACAGGTTTAAAAGTTCACAGATCACGATGTTTGTTCTCACACTGTGCAACCCGATGCTTCGATGCGATCTAACTGCTCACACTGTACGTCTAACTCTACGTCTGACCAGTGAGCCCACCAAGTCTTGCTGCTATCAGATTATAGGGTGGAACTGAATAAAACACACATTTATGAAGTCATTCTTAGTTAATCTGTCTCCTAAGTGTCGAGTAGAACCTAGGATTCCTTCAGGCTGAATGAGATCCAGAGAGAACAACACTATCAGATGATAACAGGAAGTTGGATTAAAATGATGCTGTTATATTTCTGTTCTATCCTCTTGACAGTACGAATCACCTTTGATTTTTAATCTAAACCTTTAATGGCAGTAATCCTGGAAAAAGACATTTTGAATGCTGTTCTTATATTTGACAAATTAGGAGTTACTCAAATAATTTTAGACAGATTAAACCTTTAAAACCAGGCGGACAGAAATCAGTTACAAAATAAGTTATTAATTCATAATTAAGGGCCTTTTTGTTTGCTTTTGTTTTACTTTCACAAGCTGACATCATGTTAGCATAATGTTCTGCTTGGTAAATATTATGAAACTTTATTATAAGTGGCTTTGGGAAAAAGAAATACAACGGAAGCAGAGACAGGAAGGGAGGTGAGAAAGATAAGAATTACCAGGAGGGGATGGAGAGAATGAAGAAAAAGAAGCAAAACAGAAAAAAGAGAATAACTTCTAAAGGTCTCCCTCTAAACCAGGGAGAAACTAGAGGAAAGAAAAGAAAAAATCAACACACCAACCACAACAAAAGAGGGAGTATCCCAAGTTCATGCAGTGAATGCATGTATCTGAAAAACAAAACCAAAACCTATGAAGATTACACAGAGATATATATAGTTATAGTCGTAGCTTAGCATTAAGCACAACTATGCATCCGTAAACACCTAGATCCAAACACCTGGGGTGTGTATGCATGAGTGTGCTTGTGTATATAAGGTTTATAGAGCTTTTTTAGCATGAGGATATGCTCAACAGCAGGTGTGAGTGGCCTCAGACCCGCCCTAAAGAGCCCAGGACTGAAACAGAAGAGACCAGGTATCCAAAGGTATCCCTGCGTAACGGCCTATATCCAGCTAAATCCACCTTTTGAATTCTTTTTTTTAAGCTGCGTTATAAATAGTGTTGCACAGATACCGATACCAGTATCGGGCGGGGCCCGGATCCAGNAGCTAAATCCACCTTTTGAATTCTTTTTTTTAAGCTGCGTTATAAATAGTGTTGCACAGATACCGATACCAGTATCGGGCGGGGCCCGGATCCAGCTCTAAAATGGTGGTATCGGTATCAGCGAGTACCAGCAAATAGGGCACCGATACCATTTTGAGAGCCAACAGTTTCTTCAACTATTGTCGCCCATTCCAGGTAGGCAATAAAAAGTTCTAGTGGATTCACTTTGTTTTAGTCTTTTTCCTGCTTCACAAAGGTAGGCAGCAGCTTGACATGAAGCCATGATGGCAATTATTTTACATTTATTTCAAACAGATGGTATCGGCATTGGCCGATACTGCACAGCCAGGTGTTGGGGCCAAAAATGGCATCGGCGCAACACTAAATATAATTCAATTACTTAATCCAAATGCATCCATCCATTTTTTCGTCATGCTTATCCCAGCTGAGATCACAAGGGGTGCTGGTGCTTATAAAGCACTCTACGGGCGAGAGGCGGGGTCCATCCGTCCATCACAGGGCAACACAGAGACAAACAACAATTCACACAAACATTCACACCTAAGGAGGATTTAGAGAAGCCGATTACCTAACAGTCATGATTCTGGACTGTGGGAGGAAGCCGGAGTACCCGGAGAGAACCCACGCATGCTCAGGGAGAACATGCAAACTCCATGCATGGCGGGGAATCGTACCCGGAACCTTCTTGCAGCAGGGCACCCGCGCTAGGTTCAGACTGCAAGCTGTAGAAGCATTTCTGATGCTTGTCCACATTAAGGTCAGACGTCCAGTAAAGTGAGTCCAGATCCGTCTGATGCTCCTGTGTTCAATAGCAGAGAGCGGCTTTGCTATATTTGCTGTGATCAGAGGGTAAAAAGTAGTTTTAATATGTTTTTAAGTGAGAAAGTCCACCTGAAAACTTAATCTGTGCAGTCAGTTCATCCAGATTACCATCCTGCCTACAGATATTATTTCACTGTTGGAGCCGCTCAGACCGCCGAACACCGGCGGTGCGCTGTCACTGGGAATCCCGTTCATCGGCAGCCTCTGACCCGGTCGCCACTTGATTAGTTCAAGGACCACATTGAGTACTTTTATTATTTCTATGTTTGCTCTATACTTACCTTTTAACACATTATACATTTTGCAGAAAAAAATTATTGTTTGTAGTAGGGGTGTAAATAATAATCGTTTTCGATACGTCCGCAAGAGAATCGATTCATGTTTTTTATTTTCCTCCGGTCTATTTTTATCCATTTGCTCCTGGGCGTAATTCTCCTCCCTCAATTTTCTTTCCAACTTTTGAATTTGTTCCTGTGTT
>NW_015151742.1:74529-76398 GCF_000732505.1 Cyprinodon variegatus
ATAAATTAAACAACTAAAACATCCTTTAAATAAATAAAAACTGCAAAAATTAAAGCTTAAATTTTTAAATTTTAACTCAGTATTATATTGTGTTGGTGGGTGCGTCACCTATAGTCAGTACAGTGGGGTAGAAAGGATTTGATAAATGACCCTTTGGAGAAGAAAACACAAAAATACCAATAGCAAAGTTGAAATCTGTTACACATTAAAATACACAATTACAATTTTAATTATTACATTTATAAGTTGTACTTGATTTAAATGAAAGTGTTTTTTTAGTGTAATCCACTGCGTTGGACTGGTATGAAAGGAATGCCTAAAAAAAGAAAAGTTTGGGAATCCGTGTTTTAAAATTCAACAGAATCCAACTTTTTTATCAATGTTTTTATTTTATTTTTCTCTAAGCCTTTCAGAATGGCTCATTTGTTCAAGTAATTTCTGCCCCCGCCCCATTACATTACAACCCATTTATAATACGACGTAAAAAAGATGCTTAATTTCCCTCAGCAGCTTCAGATGAAGTAACTAAAGGTTCCCAATTATCCAGGTCAAAGTTTAGAGAAAGAAAAAAAATGCTTCGAAAAAAAAAAAGATCAGGTTCTAACATATTAGATTATGTTTTTACAACTGTGGTGAAAATACGGGCTAAACAAGCATTTTATCTCTGAGATAAAGGCTAAAAACAAGGAGGAGATAATATCGCCCGAGTCGGATGGGGGGGGAGTGGGCGGGTCTTGCTTTTGCAGAGGGAGATAATTTTCATATGTAAATAGAGAGAAAGTTGTTTTGGTTTTTGTTTGTTGCAGCAAGGAGATGATTTTTATTTGTGTTTAGATAATTTCCCTGCAGGATCACAGAAATTGATCCATCAGAGTTCTCTGAGTTTACTGATAATAGAAATGTTTGAAAGGAGGTCAAGCATAAAAGGAAATATGTAAGGAATGTGCAAAATAGATCGGATAGCAGCTGTTCAGCCGTGATCTCAGAGTTTTAATGCTTTAATTTACAGCTGGTTTGTGTTTAGTTCTGATGCACAGAGTGAACTCCTGCACATGTCGCCGTTCCTCTGTAAGGAGCTAACCTGGTAGGACTTTGCAGAAAGGATTAACAGACCTGTGGTCATCAGATCTTCATCTTTCATTCAAAAAAAATCCCACAGAAAATAAAAAACAAGCATCTAAATTTTTCAGTTTCTACATGGATCACAGACCATGGAATTCCATAAAAACACACAAGAAAATTATTAAAATCATGAACCATGTGATCAAAAAGTCTAGATATGATTTAATGGACCAACCAGGAAACAGATCCAAACTAACAACCAGGTGATTCCAGCCCCTTGTAGGTTTCCAGTTAGATCTATGGACGTCTGCAGCTCGCATACCACGAGCTGAACTGAACACACACGTTTTTATAAATGATGCATCCCTGTCGCCTCGCCTTTCACTGTTCCAATAAACACTGAGCTGCAGGTTCAAGAAGAAAGAGGTCCACTGCTCCCTGTCACCCTGCTCAGACTCCTTTCCTTCGCATCCATGGCTTCCCATCATGTCCTACCAATGCACGCATGTTAGGAATCTGCAGGGTCCTACAGGATCCCATATTCAGCAACTGCTTTCTGCATCTTGTCCCACATTCTTCCTGCTCACCTGTTTCTGCATTGAGGCTGGGATCAAACCAGTGACCTGCAGCTGAACCACATGGACCCAAAGCAACAGAGAAACTGGATCTGCTTGAGGTCTGCCTGTTGCTTCAGTGTTATGAATGAAGGAGATCCAGCAGCTAAAACAAACTTCATAGCAGAGCTGCTGCTCTTCCACAACCAGGAGTCAGAGGTGGTTCAGGTGATGGATGGATGGATGGATGGAT
>NW_015151742.1:79323-80397 GCF_000732505.1 Cyprinodon variegatus
TAATTGTTGTTGATTGCAGATGTGTCTAGTAGTTCCCATTGATTTAGCTTGGAAAGCGGGGAGAATGGCGCTAGGCTAACCGCACCGTGACGTCACTGCCGGAAGATGGCAGGATATATTAAATTATTGTTACTTTTTTAACCAATTAATGCTAAAATCATTAAATCACAGCGAACATATTAGTTTTAGGTATAGATAATCTTTTTCTCTTAACTTTCTGTTAACTGCGTTGCAGCTCACATGTCCAGAGTGGATCCAAGGGCCACTTTCTTACAGGTTTTTTTTTTCCAGCTTCAGCACAGCTAATTCTGATGATTGCAGTTCTACAAACACCTTTTAATCAGTTGTCTCTAGAAATCAGCTGTGCTGAAGCAGGGAAACCTCTAAAACCTGCAGGCCAGCGGCCCTCAGCCACCCGCTTTAGGCAGGCCTGCGTCACGGTTATGTATCTTTATGTTATTTAATGTTTAATCAAAGTACCTTTGTTGTTCTGGGAGCAAAAACTGTGAAGGCAGCTTTAAAAGATTACAGGCCAGTTAAAAGGTTTTAATTGGCCTGATGGTCCACCTTTGACACATCAGAGAGGAAAAAGCTGTATCAAAAAAGACCAGCAGCAAGTGCACCTTGAACCCCTTCTGTTATGCAGTAACTTTACATCCAACGCCCCCAAATGAACGTTGTTCAATTAAATGCTGTTGTAACTTTCCGCTATTTAATCATACAACTGTCTGACTGTCGTGTGTTGCTCTGTGAACAAACGTCCAACCGGCTGTGTGAGGACAACAGATGAAAATGGGATTCAAGCTCAAATATTGGTCACACAGATACATCTGCACACATCTGCAGTAAATTCACAGTTTCTATTCAAAATATAAGAATTTATTAACAAAATTTAGATGTTGAGTCAACAATATTTCAGCTAAAAGCTTGTAACTAAAGTAGTAATAATCAACACAACTTATGAGCTACTATGTACATATAGAGAAAAAGGCAACGAAAACAGTTGAAAACCATAATCAGCAAAATGATTAATTAATATTGTTCAACGTGGATTTTGTGTTTCAGAATCAGAAT
>NW_015151742.1:86288-87579 GCF_000732505.1 Cyprinodon variegatus
ACCTGTTTGCCAGAAGAACATCCCTGTTGTAGGATATGAAAATCTTATGTCATGGTTATTGTGACCATCACTGTTACTGTTATTATATAGTAATTAAATCATTACTGTTAAATTGTATTTATTGTCCAATTGTTTATTTGAATTCTTATTCCGGATTAGTTGGAGACATACACTAGGCTATATCAGCCCCACCAAAAATATTTTTCACCAGCCGCCACTGTTTCACATGTGTTTTTATTCCAATGGCGGCAAATTCTGCTCTCAGACCAGGTTTGGTGAGACTTCAGGCTGCCTCTTGTTCTTCAATCTCATCAACATTTGCATCGCGATCTGCCATGAATAGCCTCTCATTTTAAACTGCAAAAAAATGAAATCTAAATAAGTAATTTCTTCTTAAAATAAGTGCATTTTTTCTTGAATTAAGGATTTAAGTGAGACACTTTGCCAATAGAACAAGGCAATTTACACTTAGAATAAGAAAAAAACAATTGCATTGTCTTATTTCAAGTGAATTTTATCTAGATACCTTATTTTAAGAGTAAAAATACTAATTCCAATGGCAAATCATCTTATTTACCTGCTCAAATTAAGGTTAAATACCCTTAATTTACGACATTTTTACTCATTTTGAGATCATGTTTGCAGTGTAGCCTTCATTTAACTTCCCTGAATTTAACAGAGATATATATTTGATTCTAAGCACACTGCAAAAACAATCTAGAAATAGGTAAAGATTTCTTAAATTAAGTGTATTTACCTTTAATTTGAGAAGGTAAGTAAGAGGATTTGCCAATGGAATTAGTATTTTTTTTTCTTAAAATAAGATAATTAGATAAAACTCACTTGAAGAAAGACAATGCAATTGTTTTTTCTTATTTTAAATGTAAATTGTCTCAATCCATTGGCAAAGTGTCTAACTTACCTCCTCAATTCAAGAAAAAAGCATTTATTTTAAGAAAAATTGACTTATTAAGATTTAACTTTTTTTGCAGTGCAGCAGAGCTTCAACATTCGAACTTAATTAAAAAACTTCAAATCTTTCCTTTTGGTAAATAATCTGTTTAAGGCAACCGAAAGCCTAATAAAGCCTCAACAGATGCTACTTCTAGAGGTTTTTCAGGTCAAGGCGTTTTTTTTGGGTCTGAAAAGGAATCATTTAGTGCAGAACAAAATAAATATAGATTTTAAAAATCTATTTGTTTTTCCTAATTTATATATAATACGTTTTTGTTTAAAAATCCTAGTCAAATATTTTAAGCTTTTATGGTTTACAGAGAATAAGCCAAGAGAA
>NW_015151742.1:91382-92749 GCF_000732505.1 Cyprinodon variegatus
TAACTCAGAAGCTGATCAAATATCGGGTTAAATATCGGTGGGGTGGCCGATGTCCGATATTCAGTTTTAAGGCCGATACCGATAGGGGGCCGATTACATCGTGCATCCCTACTAAAATGTATTCAGATAAAAGTTAAATACACCACTTCAGCTCAGAGACGAAGCCTTCATTCCTCTGATTTACAGGATGCATTGATGCATAAATCTCAGTTTATCTCAGGGTTGAAATGACCCAAAAAGGCTCCACCTTCTGCACACACAGTCACCAACCTTTGCTTAGATGTCCCTTCACATGCTGCACAAAGTTTTTATTATCCTCCAGTTCCAGAGGTGTCAAGTAACAAAGTTCTAATCCTTTGTTTTACTGATGTAGAAATGTTTTGTTTAATTTAAGCTTATTTTTTATTAGGGCCTGTTACTATTTAAAGAAACTAAAAAAAACATCAAAACAATTTGTTTTATACAGACAATCACATACCAAAATAAATAGTTTTTCCAGATGATGCAAAGTTAAATTTGACATTCTTACCATTAGTTATAAAACTAAGGAAATTAAGTCTAAGGAAGTTATCATCCAGAATTGTAGAAAAATGTTCCTTTAATAGAGTAGAGCAGTAAAGCTTCTGGCCTTAACATTTCCTCCTGCATTACTTTTACTTGAATTCTTTTACACTTTTACTGGAGTAAAAAGCTTAAGTTGATCCTCTAACTTTCTAACACAATTTCTTTTTTGGGAAACTGTGTTTGGAACATTTAGATTTCTCTTATTTAATATATTGATTTATGCTATTTACTAACTATAAAAGTTTTCAATCAGTCTGTATCACCTGCAATGCCACTTAATGCCTGAGTGATGGGTGTTTGCAGAACGCTGGCCAGATCAGAACAGGGCTGATTATCCTGCAACAGAGGTGTCAAATACTTTGTTACTGTACTAAAGTACACGTTTTAGGTATCTATACTTTACTCCATTACTTAGTTTTCCTCCTATTTCTGACTTCTACTCATTACATTTTCATACAAGTATCTATACTTTCTATTTCTTACATTTTTAAAACAAACGTTACTCGTTACTCTTGGCTTTGGTTTAATGTTTCTAAATATTTATTTCCCGTCATGTCCTCCATCCAATGCAGATCATTGGCTCCGCCCACATCTAGTGAAAACTAGTGTGATTGGATGAGTCATAGAACGCAAACACTCATTGGTTAGCTAAAGGAAATCATCAGAAGCAAGCAGGTGTTCTTCAAACTGCTAACGTGAATTGTCTATGCCATGCTACAATGTGGGATTCAGAAAAAGATGTTGAAATGTCTGAAAGGTCGGAGACAGGCGAGAGCGAGATGGAGACGGAGACCATCAAGACC
>NW_015151742.1:94243-96322 GCF_000732505.1 Cyprinodon variegatus
AAAGTCAGAATTCTGACTTTTTTCCCATGTTAAACTGAAATAAAATTTAAAAATCAGTTAACTATTTTTTTCTTTAGTGGCTCTAATCCTCTTCCGTAGTATTTACCCTTAATTTGAGTAGGTAAATTAGATAGTTTGCCAAAGGAATCAGCATTTTTACTCTTAAAATAAGATAATTATATAATATACACTTAAAATAGAAAAATGCAATAGTGTTTTCTTATTTTAAGTGTAAATTGTCTTGTTCCGTTGGCAAAATGTCTCTTTTACCTCCTCAATCTAAGAAAAAATGCACTTAGTTTAAGAAAAAATGACTTATCTAGATGTTGATTATTTTCAGTGCAGATCCAATCAGACTCGGCCTCCTTCTTCCAAACTCCTTTAAAGGCTGTGGGGCTGCTGGAGACAGAGATGGAGATTTAAGGAAGATGTGCCCACAAATCTGTATCACTGAATATGTGTTGTATTTTGGGGAAGTTTCAGTTTGTTTCATCTGGAGGAAAAGACCTCAGTCTTTTTTTAATCGTCAGATGAATCTTTGAAAAACCTCCTAACTTCTGCTGTTTCATGGGAAAAAGTAAGCAGTTGTTCTGCAGCTTTTGCTTGTTTCTTTTTGAGACGTTTCCTGAAGGCAAACGACCAAAAATCAGGATCCAAAGTTTGCTGCTGTTCTGTAAAACTTCTTTGCTCCTGATGGCTCACCTTCAGGGTTTCTCCCGTCATTCATAAAGGAACTTCATGCTGGAATCCTTCCCTCAAGGAAAATGAAATTAGTCATTAAAACCTGCAGATAAATGTTTACTTTTCCACATATTTATCTTGGAAATGCATACAGCATGTGTACGTTAAAAAGTTTCAGACAATTTGCTTTCATCATCCCTGAATATGAGTTAATTGTCCTCTGAAGCTCTGAGGATAATTTTTCACATTCTGAACATTCCCATCCTAAACGCATGCCTGTCTGCGGGATATTCCTGTAAGGCTTTTTGGTGTCTGTGTTTCTCCTGTTGAAGGGGGGGGGGATCATTGCTGACTGAGTGCTGAGAGACGCCTGCACAGATGACCATAATCAGACCATTGGTGGGACGTGATGACACATTAGGATCCGCTGATTGACTCCCAATCAATCCCCTCCGCTGGGTTTCGTGAGATGCTTTGGTTCACCTGGGAGTGCTGGTTGGAAAAACAGGGCGTGCGGAGTCAGAGCCAGGCGTTGGTTGGACGTCAGAGGCCGAGGCCGGTGGACCCCGCCCAGACGTTCCTCTCACAGACTCCTATTGTTTGGCCCCTGAGCTGGAGAATTCCTGGCGAGTCGAGGAGATTCCTCACTGTGTAATGAGCTATTATGTTAGCGCTCGCTTTATTCAATAGACTAATGAGTTCTGCCAGAAGCTCCTGTCTCAGGGGAATTATCTGCTCAGAGCTGCATGACAGAGAGGGAACCATTGTGTTAGGAACCTGTAGTGGGTGCAGGTAGAGAGAGGCTGCATGAAGCTGCAGGTTTCAGAAGGAAACAGCAAGAAATATTATTAATTTATGGAGATAGATGTGTTCCAGTATTATTGGAAGCATTGCAAAAAAGAAAATTAGCTTTCAAACTGGAAATTTTAAGGAGTAAAGTTTCTGAATCCAAAAATTGTTTTAGAATAAGCTTATATTTGTATGCAAAACTTCAACCAGTGTATTTCCAGTTTGCTTTTTTTTGCCAATTATTTAGTTTCTTTCAAAGCTTCTCATATTTTATTTCATTTTCCAAGTTTTTTTAAGTTCTTATTTTTTAATTTTAGTCTTTTGTGGAGTTAGACTGAGTTAAAAAAAAAAAAAAAAAAGGTCAGTTTTACGTATTTCACCCTCCACACGTCTGGTTGGTCTGTGTACGTGTCAGGATTTGGTTATGGAGTGTAGACCTAAAAGCAGAGGCAGGAAGGCAGAGGTGAATTTCTTTAGATTTAATTAAAAAAGGGAAACTGAAAACAAAGGCAGGTTATCCAAAAATCCAATAATGAAAACGAAGTCCAAACAAGCATCAAATCAGGAGTCCAAAAATCCAAAAGAATCAAACATAAAAACTAGTCAAAA
>NW_015151742.1:96933-100180 GCF_000732505.1 Cyprinodon variegatus
ACATAAAGCAGAATATTTTCTATCGGTCAAAACATACAGAAATACGCTGGACAGACCTGTGAAATGGGATTTTTTTTAAAAATGCAGATTGTAAAATTTCAAAACAATAAATAGAAAGGATGAAATCCGAAAAATATGGAAAATAAAATTTCGAAAACAAAAAAAATATTAAGTCTCAAAAAATATTATAAAAACAAAATAAAATCTGAGAAAAATAATCTAAAAAGAAAAATCAACTGGAAAAATTTGCAAAGTATATCTATAGGTTCAACCTTGGTTCTTGATTGAGAGGAATTTAATATTTCCTTTTCTCAAACATTTTCTTTGCTTTTGAGGTTTTATCTTCAGCTCATATAAAGATAAACGATTTGAAATCAGGGCCTCCTCAGGACTCATTTAGCTCCAGAATATTTTGTTTTATAGAGGAGTTCCACACTTTGACCTCCAGGCTGTCTGTACCTTTGGCTGCAGGATCGTTTGCTCTGGCCTCATGCTTTTCAGCTGCTGTGAAGATCTTGTGCTAATTTTCTGTTTTTGGAGCTTCCCATTAGGGACAAACATCTCTACTTTGGCCCCCAGCCATGGCTCCCTCTGCCCTGCATAGTTTCTGTACTTCAGTAAAACCGAATGCAAACTCTGAGGACCAAGAGAACCAAAGATCTTAGCAAGAACCAATAAACACCAAGGTTCCAAAAATAATGGTTTCAATATTTCTACAATTTAATTATTTATAGAACTTTTAACTGGATGGTAGAGAAAAGGTTGCAGTGATCTGGGTTAACTCTGCCTAACAGCATTTACCCTTCCCCACCTGTTTCTATTTGCTGCCTGTCACCTTGCTGACAATTACGTCCTACTCATCACTGCAAATCAAGGTACCGTATTTCTATTTGTTTACCACCAATACAGTAAGACCATCTAAGTTTAATTTGGTAGTATCCATTAGTGTTGCACCGCTACTGATACCAGTAGCCCTTCTGTTGTACTTCTGAGTAACAAAAGCTCTTAAAATATGGATGTGGAGTAATTAGCTAAGTGGCATTTAGCTGTTGCAAATCTGCAACATCTGCCTGGAGAGGGATAATGTAAATATCCGGCTAAACACTTACTAGCGCTCAGCTGATGCTAACCCTCTATGGCGTTTTCC
This sequence comes from Cyprinodon variegatus, assembly GCF_000732505.1. Taxonomy (NCBI): domain Eukaryota; kingdom Metazoa; phylum Chordata; class Actinopteri; order Cyprinodontiformes; family Cyprinodontidae; genus Cyprinodon; species Cyprinodon variegatus. The sequence goes on from NW_015151742.1 coordinate 98,081, forward strand.
TGTTACCTGGTCTGGTTGATAAAGGTAAACTCTGAGCTCTGGGAGCTTTCTGGCTCAGTTGTTTGGCCTCTGTGTTAAACTAAATATTAGTGTTGCACCGATACCGATACCAGTATCAGACGGGTCTCCCGATCCAGCTCTAAAATGGTGGTATCGTTATCGGCAAGTACCGACAAATAGGGCATTGATACCATTTTGAGAACCAAAAGTTTATTCAACTATTGTCACCCATTCCAGGTAGGCAATAAAAAGTTCTACTGGATTCACTTTAGTCTTTTTCACAAAGGTAGGCAGCATCTTGATAAAACCATGATGGCAATTATTTTACATCCAAGTAGTATGCAGTTCTTCATATATACACAAACATCAATTTCAACCAGATGGTATCAGCCAATACTGCACAGCCAGGTGTCGGAATCAGGGCTAAAAAATGGCATCAGCTCAACACTAGTATCCATGTTAACTTGAAATAGTTCCTGTTCCCATAATCTAAAGTTTGGTGAATTCAGAGTTCAGCCGACGATGGTTCTGGATGGTTTTCTGTCAATGTTGTTATACTTCTTGGTTTCCACTGTACAAAGCAGAGAGAAACAGCTGACCGGCGTAGAATGCTGCCTGACAGGGAGGTACGTCTGCATTTAACAGGAATGTTGGATGGGGTGTTGCAGAGGCAATGTGCGAAGCCTCTATACACTTTCACACAGTTTGCTGGTGAAGATTCCCAGTCATCCAGGTCACAGTCATTCCAAAAATGTTCAAAATAAATCCACTGGACTTTGTTACTGTTAGAAATATTTTATTTATACTCCGTTTGGGTTTCATGGGTTGTGTACTAATGAGCTATTATGATGTATAATGTGTGATTTATCGTTTATTAACTCTTGTGTCTTTATCATTTCAGATAAAGGTCATGCAATGGACGGGTTGTGAACATCCTCTATCACGTTTCTTCTAACCATGTGTTCTCGGAAAAATTAAATTGTAAAACAACCATATGCTTTGTTTTAACCTGTGTGCTAAGGTTTAAAGTTAGATCATTGTGTTTCCCTTTGCCTTAGTTAAACCTCAGCTTGTGTAATTAGGGACATCCCCTGACTTCAATAAATAGTGAGAAGAAAGCTGAAGACTGCAGAGTGGGTTGGAGATTTGTAAACTCCGCAGTCTCTTCCTACTCTCCACGCGAGTAAAACTAAATTAATTGTCTCTGTGCCTTCTTTCTTTCCCTGTATGGATGTATGATGTTTTAGGTGCTTAGACCTGACAGTTTTGAAGTTTGAAGACGTTTTGTTTCCCATCCAGGAAGATTTTTCAATTCAGTGGACCAAAAACTCTTGTTTTCTAAGCCAAAACAAAAAATTTTGAAATTTTGAACATTTAAGCAAAGTTTCGGAGGGGAAATTAGGGCGTACCAGAGCCACACATCCCAAAAACAGTGTGTATAATTTGCAATTTTTTAGTACAATGCATGCCCACACAGTTGGAACTGTAACTATACAGTCATATGTTTACCTCACTATTTTTCATCACGTTTTTATCACTGCCGCTTACCTGCACTTTAAAAATTAAAAACATATTATAGAGCTGTACTTAACTTTTTGTTTACACCTTGTTGTGCAAAATGACAAAATAAAATTCTTCTAAGTCTAACTCCATATGCATTGCCGGCTAAAAGCCTGGCGTGTACCACACTCAACATGGACCAGAGGAAACCAAGAAAAGAATCTCAGAATTAGAAAGAAAATTATAGACCAGCATGTTAAAGACAAACGCTATCAGACCATCACCAAGCAGCTTGATGTTCCTCTGACCACAGCAGCACAGATTATCCAGAAATGTAGGATCCAGGGGAAGCGGGTTAGGACGATTCTAAGGGCCCTTGAACTGAGGAGGGGCCCAAAAGAAGAAGAAAACATTTGTTCCCCTATATTTTTCAAATATAAAAAGAAAATCCAGCAGTAAAATAATTAATCTTCATGTTCTCCCTCATTTTTCAGTCATACCGGGGCTTAAATGCTAAACACACACGATTTGACGCAGTGATAACGAAAGAAATAAATGAACAAGAAAATGTGTAAATAAGCAGCAGTCAGGTTAAAATGT
>NW_015151742.1:101972-105449 GCF_000732505.1 Cyprinodon variegatus
ACCAGTTGGAGGTCAGAACATTGAAGCCAAAGCGGCCCTGACTCAGCAGAACGCAGGGAATTCCACACCCTTGATCCCAATAAACAAAAGGCATGACGAGACACCTACTAAATCACCTTGATTCCTTCACATTCAGACCATAACATCGCCAACATGTCAGGAAACATAACAGAATCATGAAGTGATCAGCATTCGGTTGATTTATAGTTTTAAAACATTGACAGAAAAACCTGAAATGCTGTCGTTCACCTGAGATGGGAGCGAATAGCTCCAACACACCTCAGAAACCTGGGATACTATTCTCTCTGATGCACATTTCAGAAACCCTTTGCATACCTTTATTGGGTTTTAACGGAGCTTAAACTCTAAACTTTGATGGAAAAGTAAATATTGAAGTGTTTGCATTGTGGCGTTGCTGCATGCGTCGGCAGATTTCCGTCTGCGAGGAAAAGAGTTTTGCAGCTTGGTTGTCTGTCGGGCCTCCTCCTGCAGACATGTCTTCAAAACTGCTCCGAAAACAAATAGCAGATCTACAGGGTGGGGGGGGATGACCTCAGTATTATGTTTAGAATCTGCAGGCTGCTGCGTTCTGTCACGATAACGCCCGCGGCGCAGAATCCTTCGCAGATTTGTTTGCTAAATGGGCCCGAACAGATTAGAACCTCTCAGCGGCGGATCGTTTTTCTTCTGCTGCCAGTCGGAGCAGATCCTCCATCATGAGTGGCGGCTGCAGGACGTGGGCGTGTCCATGTTTGAACCGAGCCCAAAAACAACTTGTATGACAGTCATTAACCGGGAGGGACGGATTCACGCAGCTCCTTAAAACATGACAACCCAGGGAAAGATCCAGCGCGTGTCAATCTGAGCTGCGTCCGGACTTGTCAGGGAGCATTAGGGAGGTGTTGCACAGCAGAGCAGATGAAACGACTTATTTGAAAAGAAAAACAGAAGAGGTTGCACTTGACTTTGTGCAGCAGGGAGATACAGATGTGTGGAAGAGTCTGTGACTCAGCAGCTGAACATAATGACTTGGATCTGAGGAGATAATAGAGCAAATTCTGCTGAGCTCAGTTTTTAAAGAAGACCAGGATCATTACAGGCTTGAAAACAAACACAGAGCTGGATATGTGTTTAAATCCCGCCTGCTGACAGAATCCGCTCCAGGATTGTTGGGATTCTGTGTTTACCTCTGATTTGGAGCCCAGATTAAAGGGCTGAGAGCTGCTCCTCATCCTCCACATCACATCGTTCTCTTTCCCCACAAACTCTCACTTTTTGTTTTGCTCTTTCCTCAGCTGGAGGTGAACCTGCAGGAATACAGATTGCTTCATTAAACACGCTGAGACTTGTTTGAACCTCACAGTCAGGTGGCAAAATGATCAACATTAACAGATTTATTACTTGCAAAACAACAACTGTGATTAACAAATTTCCCGGCATACCGCTGCTCCCTCAAAACAGATAAACAAGAATCAATTATTGCTACTACTGTAAAAACTTCAAACAACATTAACAATGCTTTTCCAGCTCCTTTAAAGTAATTTATGTTGTAAGTTTTTCGGGGAAATGGGAAAGCGTGCAATTCAATTCTATTCAGTTTATTTCTATTCACATCATGTGACTTTCCAGTTCACTAGATCATCCAGTCAGATTGATTCCAAGTTTTCTATGTTGATTTCATTGACTCTTCAGCAATCCCTCACACTAAGCATGCTTGTAGCGACAGTGGAGAGGAAAAATTCCCTTTGAACAGGAGGAAACCTCCAGCAGAACCAGGCTCAGTGTGAGCGGCCATCTGCTGAGGCCCACTGGGGTTCAAGGAGACAGAAGCAGACATAGAAAAAGAAGCATAGATACAAAAGGCAACCAGCTCCACAGGCGGCCCCGTCCAGGAAACACACAGCCAGGCAGACGAGCTCCGAGCCAGCTCCCATGTCAGAGGATGAAGAGAGCACATCCAGTTAGTCACAGTCAGAGAAACAGGACTACACTGGAAAACAGGCCGTGACGTCACTAACCAGTAGGTGGCAGTAGTGTTCTTTGACAAACATGGATGCCTCCAGTAAAGCACATTCACACGAAAATTACTCTGAATTAAAAACACTTATTTATTGAACTGTATTTTATAATTTCACATTTAAAGAACTTTTAGAAGTTAATATTCTGAATATAAGCGACTTTTCCTTAAAGTAAAGAAATTTGTGTGATTTTGCACCTAATACAGTTGCGCAGTAACAGTATAAAGTTTAAAGCATCTGTCCTAACATTTTCTCCTTCATTACTTGGATTTTTATAATAGAAGTAGTTTTAAAAACTTTTATACTTTTACTTGAGTTAAAAGTTGATCCTTTAACTTCTACAAAAGTATTTTTAAAGCAGTAGGATTTATATTTCTACTGGAGTAATAAATATTAATACTTTTGACTCCTCCGCTGCTCTATATATTAAAGCATGCATTGGAGGAAGCTGGAGTACCAGGGGGGAGTCCAACCATGCACAGGGAGAACATACTGATTAGAGTTTAAAGCTTTAAGAACAAAGTTTGGATCTTCATGGAGGATTTTTTTTTTTTTTTGCTGCTTTCATGGCTGTAGTAAGATGTGAAAAAATAATAATAATAATTGATGATGCAACATGAAGATGTTTCTGAACTCTGCACTGCAAAAAGTGCCATTTTACCAAGTCTATCAATCATAGATCTATAACCAAAGTGTTTTTGATCTTCTAAAATGAGTTATTTTATTGTAATTTAGTATATTTTATTATTAAACAAAAAAAAACCACAAAAAAATGAAATGTTAGAACTGTAAATATACATTAATATGTTTATATTAATCTTTTTATGTAATTTTGACTGATCTTTAAGGCTGCACTTAAAAAAAATGAAATTGTCTAGATAGCTGTTGTTATTCCTAAATTCCTTTTTGTTTATGAACACAAAATTACTAAATAAATCTGTCTAAAAATCTATTTATTAATTTGATGCGCTAAGCGAGAGCAGATTCCGTTAGATTATTAATCTTATTTTGAGATGATTCTACCAAAATAAGAGCAACAGTGTGGAGCTCTGAGCAAAAATTGGATAAGTTTATGTCCTGAAATATGAAACTTCTATGAAGCTTTTTTAACTTCATGTTTATTTTTTTTTAGCTTAGTGTGTCTTGATTTCTCTTTGGTTTAATCGCTTTTTGAAGGGATTTTATGATCCGTTTTTATAATGACGAAGAGATTTGGGGATTTTTCTGTCCTCAAACTAATATATACGGAGCCCCTCTGATGACATGGTCAAAAAAAATGTTTAATTGTGGCCACGAAGTAGTATTTCGCGGCCATGCAACAAGTATAATGTGCGCACGAAATACTACTTCGTGGCCACACAATAAGTGTAACGTGCGCACGAAATACTTATTAATATTAATATCATTCCTGGACAACTGGGTAAGCAAATCGAGCGCGCCTTCTCTAAGGTCTAAGGCG
>NW_015151742.1:106105-108560 GCF_000732505.1 Cyprinodon variegatus
CGAAATAGTATTTCGCGCGCACGATAAACTTATTGTGTGGCCGCGAAATACTACTTCGTGGCCACAATTAAACATTTTTTTTTGACCATGTCATCAGAGGGGCTCCGTAAATATTAGATATTATAAACTTGAAAAAAACTGAAAAACAAATCACTGAAAATATACATAAATTTTTTTTCTTGAAATTAGCATATTTCCTCGTTTTGAGCAGGTAAGAGCTTTACCAATAGAATTAAATGATTTACGTTTAAAGCAGCTCCATTAACTTATTTTTTTAAGTGTATAGTTATAAAAAGTTATCTTCTTTTAAAGACAAAATATCTTCTTTTCATATTAAAGGACAAATAGATGCATTTGAAGAAAACATGACTTATTTCAGTTAAATTCTGCAGAGTTGGAGGAGTTCAGATTCTCCCTCTTCCTTCTTTTTCTGCTTCCGGAGGAAAAACCACCAACAGTAACCAAGGAGACGATCAGTTAGCGATAAATAAATTTATTATTGTTCAGCCAGAACTCGGCACCATTTCACAGAAATGAACCCAGCAAACATGAGACGGACCAATATGGCCTCCGTAGGAATAAATAAATAAATCAGAGGAGAACATAAATTACAGGAATTGGGTTAAAAATAAAAAAAGTCCCAGCAGCTGCAGGAGACCAAAGGTTCTGGTTTCAGTCATTAACACCTTCACTCTCCTCTTTCTTTTGAAATGCTTCTTTCCCAGTTTGACTCCTGGTCCGAGTCGTTTTCCCAGTAGACGGCTCCAGTCTCCAGGAAAACAGGAAGGGTCAGAAAACGGAGACGCGGTGCGGAATCTGTCCCGATACTCAGCAGGAGGAGTCTGCCATGTTTTCAGCTTATTCCAGATTTAAATGCATCAAAGCGTCTGAACAGAAGTGGTTTCATTTCTGGGCTTCACTGAGATGCTTTATTACCTGAGAATTTAAAAAAAGAGCTTTAAGGATCATAAAAGATCCTAAAACGTTTCGTTTTATCTTACTGAAGAAAAAACAGATTTTATTTTAATGTGTCTAAACTTTGTCAGGCTGTAAAATAGGAGAGAAAAGCAACTTTCAGGATGAAAATCAGATTTTCCTTAAACTCTCTGAATCCGGACTTTTCTACATCTTCCTTTTATGGATTTTTTAATTGTCTTATTAAATGTTTGTAATATTTTCTGTCTTTTTAGACAAAAAATAAAAGTTTTTGAAAAAAAAAAGTCCGTTCATGTTTTCCGTGGGACTGGAATCCAGAGGTTTCTGTGTTTTTCTTCCAGTTGGGGAATCGGCTCTGCGTGTTTTCCACCTGAGGGGCTGAAGCTCAGGGGCCCGCCGCCCCGCAGGAACGTTCAGTTCTGGACACGGCCCTGCCGCCGCGTTCAGCGAGTTGTCAGAGATCGAAGCCGGTCCCGTTTAGGAGGCGGAGCTCTCGCCCTGCCACGCTCTCGCCCGGTGGGGACCCCTCGCCGCTGACTTCTCCAGCAGCAGGCGGGTCCTCAGGACGGCCCTGAGCGCCGCGGCCCGTTTGCTGCTGCTGATGATGTTAGACCTGCAGAGAGACACAAACAGACATCAGACACCAGAGCGAAGACATCTAGATAAAAACACCCGAAATCTGATTGGTTTCCAATATTTTAGGTAGTTCAATCCTGGGATCTATGGAGCAACTTTTGGTCCATTATTCTTACAAAGAACACATTTATATGGAAATATTTAAAAAAGCAATCCTGAAATGAAAATCTGAAAAACATTTTACTCAAAAAAGGGTTTTTAAAGTGACTTTGCCTTTTTCTTACATCTTGTTTTTTTTTCACATATTTGTTATTTTTTTCCATTTTATTTTTCCTCTTCCACAGATTCTATATTTCCTTTCTTAATCTTGCTTTCAGATAGAGTTCTAAGGTTTTCATTCTTTGTAAAATGTGTTTTCTACAACATTTTTTGCTACAACAACAATGGAACAAAATTTTAAAGTCGAGTATTTTTATCAAACTGAGTTTCTTGGTAAAGTCATTTTTTTTTTTTTTTTGGCTGATTAAGGAAAAGGATGTGGTTATGGATCATCTTTAAATTTTTTATTTGGTTTTAAAATGTATGTAAATGTAAACTGTAAATAGTTTGATCACCAAATGGTTTCAGCTTTAAGCCAAGTTGGACATTTTAATTTTTCTTATTTTGTTTTTATTTGTCATCATTAAAGAGACGTCATCCAGATGAAGTGTCCATTTCTGGAGCAGGGATTTAATCCTTATCCATCTTCTAATGCAGCCAGTGGCGGTACTAGATCAAATGTATCCGGGGGCCGGGGGGGCAGCGTGTTTTTTTTTATCGGGAAAGCATGAAACAAAAAATGGGATTCAAATATATTAAGAGAGCTGCATGAAGTAAAATTTTCCATTCAGTTAGGTTTAATTAAAATTCTACGTCTTCCAACTAAAAATATTTATTTTGGGCT
>NW_015151742.1:109007-112169 GCF_000732505.1 Cyprinodon variegatus
TAAATTCAGCTGTAAAAATTATTATTTTTGTTTATTGTTTTAAAAAAATTTAGCAGATGAAAACTGGGATCTCAATACCGCTGTAGCTATCACCTTATTTTGTTTTAAATAATTAGTAAAACAGAATTTGTAAAGAAAAAAAGTGAAATAGATCCAAAGGACCCATCAGTATCCATGTCTGTTCCAGCGCAGATCATCATTAGAATTTCTTTTAGTTTTATGTGTTCGGTTCAGGGGCCATAACATGATCTGCAGGGGCACTGGCCCCCGTTGGCCCCTGTCTAGAGCCGCCCATGGCTGCAGCATGAAGCTGTGATTCATGGATCTTCAGTCAGAAAGGATGAAGTTCAGGTTTGTTCCTCATCTAATTGAGCTTAATGGTTTGATGGATCGCAGACACGCAGCAGAAGCGGAGCTTTCAGTGGAAACATGACGCGACACGAAGGTTCCCACGGAGGAAGGAATGAGCTGCAGGGATCAGCAGCCGTGGATGTTCTGTTCCTGACTCCCTGCGTGGGACCTTCTCACTCCTTCCAACACAAACTTTTTACCCACTCGGAGATTTTCCTCACCTGTTGGGCCCACCCGTGTCTTCTCTGCGTCCGTGGGCTGGGGAGCGGTTTCGCGCGCCTTCCACCGTCTCAGACCTGCGTGCACGTGATCACATTCCAGTCAGCGTCACTCAAACCAGTTCCCACGATCACGCAGGTGGCAGTGTTGTTTTTTTTTTTATCTCTAATTATTATTTTCTCTCACCTGAGGCAGAAGTTCGTGCAGCTGCTGTCGTTTCCACGCAGACACAGACAGCGGGGGGTGCTCCTGGTTGCCATGGTGTCCGCGAGCGCGCGCTTTGCCCTGGGCGCGTTCCCCAGTCCGTAGGAGACCACGCGCCTGGATGGAGAGAAGAGATGATAGAAAAGTTTAAAAAAAAAACAACAAACTAAAGGAGAAAATCAGGAATAAATCAGCTGATCGGAACTTATTGCGCATGCGCAAAAAGATGAAAGCATTCCTGGTTATTTGATCCCTTTTTAAATTCCTGCTTTCATTGTTTTACTTTAAATTTTTTAAAAAGGCTAATTTTTACCTTCTTTTAAAATTACTTTAAGGAAACTTATTTTATTTAAAAAGAAAATAATTTATTTCTACCTCAGAAAGTTTCGTTTTCCTTTGATCATACTTTAATAGGGAAATAGACTCTTTATCTCTCAAATATCTTTAAACGAAACCAGATCCGAGCCTCATTAAAAGGATCTAATCTCTTTCTAACATGATATCCGATCATATTTGTTTTAATATTAAGTCTAAAACTAATTAATTGCACATTAATAGAGAAAACAGGGAAATGTTTATTAATGTAAAGTTAATAGAAGAAGCAATAAAATATAAATCCTCCTGATTTAGTTAGAAAGTTATTCTCCTGGAATAAACTAGAAACTGAAAGGAGTGAATATTTGTCCTGCGTGGATCACCTGCTCCACGGTTAAAATGTTCTGATAACAAAGATTTTCTAAAGATAATTTAAAAACATTTTTTGTTTAAAGCTCCAGGTGAGTTCAGGCCCCCCTCCCCTCACTCACTCAGGTGTGTTGACCCAGATGATGTCCAGGTGGCAGAAATAGACGCACTCTTTGTCCAGGAAAGTTGCGCAGGAGCAGCGCTTGTTGCGCACATGGCGCTGCGCCCGGGCGGCTGCGGCGGCAGCAGACTGCGGCTCTGCGGCTGGCGCAGACAGACCTGGGAGGAAAGCAGGTGGACAGTCAGCTGCTGGCAGTTTTTTACTAAGTGTTTTAGTTTTAGTGAGCTGATCAAAGGGAATCTCTTACCTGTGCAGAAGATCCAGGAAAGCGTCACTGACAGCACGGAAATCCAAACCTTTGAATCCATGTTTGTTTGTAAAATATGAGCAGAAATAATCCTTCAGATATGAACAGATGCTTATGAATCCGTCAGAGGTTCCCTGATGGTACTGAGGCTCCACATGTGCAGCGCTGCGGCTTTATATGCAGCCTCCTCCTCCTCCTCCTCCTCCTCCTCTGAGGTTTGTTTGTCCCTCTCGACCTGTGCCACAGTGGTGCGCTGCAGCTTTCAGCCAGCAGGCGGCGCAGTTTCCCCCGCAGAGGTGATCAGAACTGAAGTCAAACTGTTTAGAATGAAAGCAGAGCTGCCAAGGTCAGATGTTATCTCTGCGGGTTTTCTCTCTAATCTAACCCAGAAATGGAGGAATAATAACATAATAAACTAAAATAAAACCCTCAGGCCTCCATGGCCACTTCAGCAGGATTTAATAAATTTTAGGTGACTGAAAAAGAAAAAATACTGCATGAAATGTTTAAGATAGTAAACATTTCTAATCAGGGATGGTCAAACTTCCAGAACTACAGCTTCTAGATGCCTCCCTGCTTCAGTTCACCTGGATGAAGCTCTGCAGAGGAACCTGCAAGCATACGGCTGTCCTACAGGGGGCGCTCTTAGCTAAAGAGTCACTGCTTCTCGCAACAAGTTTAACAAAAAAGTTTAAAATCATTTCCAGCCAATAGTGTTTTTGGAATCCATGAGAAGATCTTATTACCTTTGGAACATTAAAAAAAATATGGATATTTTGATGATTAAAAATTATGTCAATATAATAAGAAGAAACGCCAACTTGCCTGAATATATAAAGAAAAATAACTAAGGTGTTTTTATAAGAAATTCATGAAAAAACATTCTTAGAGTGAAAGAAATGCATTATTTTTCAGTCCAATATCACCTTAGAGGCATTAAAGCTGATACTGGCACTGATATTTTTTAGTTTATAAACCTAAATATAATTGTTAACTAGGCTTGATAAATTTTTTTACTTTTCAATTAACTTTTTTTTTTTTTTTTACAGTGTCCTGTTTGGCAATGTGATAATAAGAATAATTGTCTTGATGCCAGAAAGAGCCCAACAGATTTTACTTTCACAAGTGTAGAAGTACAGCAATTGCCATATTGCTACACTTGTTTCATGCATATAAATTGCTTTATTATAATTATGCAGGGAGTTTTACAGATTTTATGGACACTGCAATGTAAGTAGAGCAGAAAAACAGAAGAAGAAAAAGGGAGAAAAAAGAAAAAAAAGAGAAAAGATGAAAGAAAGAGGAGATAGAAAGGAGACAATGACAAAACATTTTC
>NW_015151742.1:113560-115660 GCF_000732505.1 Cyprinodon variegatus
TAATTCAGTTTATTTCTATAATGCCAATTTACAACACATTTCATGTCAAGGCACTTTACTAAACATTAAACAAACCTGCATTCTAACTCTAAACTACGTATAAAACTTGATAAAAAAAATGTCCCTTAGATCATTTATTTAACAAACTGCTGATAGCTGAACTGAAAGATGAAGCAAGAATGGATTAGATACAAAAAATAAAGGATTTCACCATTTAGATTTAAGGTTTATTTATTTAATCATCGTATTATATTAAATGTATAATACGATGAATTAAATATTTATACAAAAAAAACTTTTCTTACGGAAATAATAACTAAAATGATGCAGCACAGATGACTGAGACTGTCTGTGTAAAAGACACATTGAAAAAACGGCGTTCCTTTGAAATAAATTCAGCTCAGTTTATTTATAATTTATATATATTCTTCACAACACGTCAGATTTGAGGTTTAAATTTTTCAATGGAAGGAAAATCATCCGATTGCATTAATTCGTTAACTTTGCAGGATTCTCGCCCCCTGGATGAGCAGGTAGAGACAGTAGATATTCATTTGTATTTTGCCTTTTACTCTACGGCAATCCCTGAAACAGAGCATGCATGCAGTGACAGTGGAGAGGAAAACTCCCTTTAAATGTGAACGTACATCCAGCAGAACCAGAACCGGACTCAGTGTGAGCGGCCGTCTGCTGAGGCCGACTGAGGTTCTAGAAATAGAAAAGGAGCATTGAAGCATTGATCCATAAATATTTTCTATGTTAGAAAATGTAGATCAGATCCGCAGGTGGCTGTCTGGCAAATAAACAACTAAACAGACGAGCTCTGAGCCAGTTTCATACCAAAAAACGACGAAGTAGATCACATTCAGTTACTCACAGTAAAAGCTGGACCCACAGGTATGTCTGGGAGAGAAACAGGAATAAACACTGAAAAACAGACCCGACTCTATCATCTATAATCTAAGTTGTTCATGGCAGCAGCACAGCTGATATTTCTCTGGGCTTATGTAAAAAAAACAAAACTACATATTTAACTGTTTTAATTCTATTGTTGGAGTCATTTTGATTTGTATGTTTGTAAAACTGTGTTCACTAGAAATATAGAAACTAAACTTCAGGCAGATACAGTGTTTAAACAGTCTGGGTAAAAGATAAACTGAAAAGTTCCCTTTTTTAAAAGGATTGTTTCCAAACTGGAGGAACTAATAGTCTACAGTTACGTTTCTTGACCAGGTTACAGTTAAAACAATTCTGAAAACTTTTGCCTTCTGTAAAAGAAAAACATTCCTTGAAAGAATGGAAACTAAAATAAAACGCTTCTAATAACAACAGCATGGATCGGTCTGTGTTAAACATAAACTGAGAAATTCCTTAGAAATACAGAAACTAGAATTAATTACTTCTATTGAATACAATCAGTTTATTTATAAACCATCAATTCAGAACTTATCTCATCAGAAGGCCTTTATAGAAAACTTCTGGAAACTACAGACCCGTCTTCATAAAACAGGAACTGAAAAATGTTATTTCCTTAGAATTGATAATAACAATAATAAAGCATCTGTTTAAAGGACAGACTTTTAATTTGTCTTATTTAAAAGGAAAGGTTTCCCAAACGAGGGGAAGCATTCTTTGCTATATTTTCCTTTTCAGGATGAATCAGAGTTTGGTTTTTATGCAGCAGGACCTCTGCCTCCTTAAATGTCTGTTTCTAAATGTTCAGCAGCAGAAAACAAGCTTTGACTGTTGCTGCAACCAGGGGGGGATTTACCATTAGGCAATACCAGGCAGCTGCCTAGGGCCCCAAGTTCCTGGGGGGCCCATAAACTCTGTTTCCATGTATGGTTAATAGAACTATTCCTTAATTATGTTTTTGATAAAAATCCTTTGGCTAAAATGCCATCAGAACGCTGATAATATTAAGTGTGTCTCAGCCCCCCCCCCCTTCAGTGTCCACCATATTGGATCAGTCCATTTGCTGCACATGTTCAGAAAGGTCCAAACAGACAGCAGCAAACCATTTGAAAACAAACCATGCAAAGAGCAGTGTTGCCAACTTTTCAGACCCCTCTAGTACTTTTAGTTCAAAAAGCGCCTAGC
>NW_015151742.1:117085-118294 GCF_000732505.1 Cyprinodon variegatus
ATCTGGAGAATGGGGCTGTTTTATGGGTTGCCTTTTCCAATCAGAGGGCCTAGGGCCCCAAATTTCCTAAATCCGCCCCTGGCTGCAACTAAACAGTCAGGAAATGAAACGTGTTGCTTCTCCAATACTGATGCATTGGATCCCAGAATGACTGGAGCCATCAATAAATGAAACACAGCAGAAATAAGATTTAAAAACTCTGTTCATAAATATGAGATAGAATTCATATTTAAAAAACAAACAAAAAAACTTTAATTAATATATACTTACATGTGCATCCACTTTGCTGTCTCCATGGTGATATGCAACATACATTTCTTATTTTCTATTATTGCCCTGAATATGGAGGGAGTTTTGTTCCATTATTGTTGGCAAAGATTTTTTCCTGGATTGCACTGAAAAAAAGCAATCCAGGAATGAAACGCTGAAAAATGCTTTAATCAAAAAGAGAGTAACTTTGCTGTTCCCTCTGTTTTCTATTTTTTAAAATTTTCTCTTTTTCACAATGAGTTTTACAAGTTGCTTTTTTTCTTCAAAATGCATTTTAGAGACGACATTCTCTTTAGGTTTGGGGGCGGACTTTCACTGGAGGGAGAATCTATGACGCATTTCTAATCATCTGTATGCACAATTTTTTTTTTTTCCTTTTTCTTTCTAATTTCTTGAATCATTACTTTTAGTTTTCCTGGAATACAAAATGCTGAAGTAGTTCTCTTCTTACTGGAGTAGGATTGTTGCGTTCTGAGGTCAATATTTTTGCTGGAAACTGTGGTTTCACAATGTTCTATATTCTATAAAATGCTGTTTGAGGCGTTTACTGACAGAAATATGCAGGAAATTTCCATTTCTGAGCCTCCAATGAGCAGAGAGGGGTTGATCCCAGATCAGAGCTATTCAAAAAATTTTCAACCATGAAAAGACTTTTTTACTTTTTCTTTGTTAAGTAATTTTTCCTTAAGTTTCCAAGTTGTTTTGAGCTTTAAAAATCTTTATCTGAATAGATTCAGTCTTCTTTCTTTCATGAACATCTAACTTATAAAGTTGTTCCAGGATTTTTGGTCTGACAGGCAGAAGAGGCCTGCAGTGACACAGGCCGTCCACCAGGGGTCTCTGTTGGGTTAGATTCAGCCCTGCTGAGGATGGATGAGTCACCTCTGAACAGGGCGGATCAGTCACATCCCTCATCTACTATTTGTAAAGAAATGAACA
>NW_015151742.1:119617-122015 GCF_000732505.1 Cyprinodon variegatus
GGGGGGGGGGGGGACTGGTTTATTTAAAGATCTTGCAGTGTTGCTAGTGGCCTCCAGGGGCACTAAACCTAGAAATTACAGGTCTAGCGCCCCTAGTGGCTTAAAGTTACAGTGTTGCTTTAATTAAATTTTGTTTTTAGTTTTCATTTAGGTTATATTTTATGATAAAAGTGTGAAATGAATTCAGAAAAACATGAAATCTTCTGTAAGCACATTTTTAAAGCTGTATTTTTACTATTATTCTAATTCTGGTATATGGAGTAAACTTTGCTCCATTATTGTCATCTTTTGTAACTAAAAAAAGGCAATGGAGAAATTAACGTTTATAACATTTTTTAGTAAAAAAAAAAAAAAGGTTTTCAGAGTAATTATCTATATTTTCACATTATTGTTTTAAATCTGTTTTTGCTTGATTTAAAATAAATAATTTTTTTTTACAGATTATATGTTTTCCCCAATTTTTTTCCACATATTTCGTTTGATTGTGTTAAAGAAATAAAAGTTACTATTAATAGTTTATCAGAAAAGTTGGGCTTAGTTTATCCCTATTAGTTAAAATAAAACCCTGATTTTCTGTAAAAGATGCAGCCAGATGTCCGAAAGCTTCATAAACAAATATTTACTGATACAGTTAGGAATATTCATACAGCAATGTAAAGCTACCATAATGCACATACTTATATACTTATGAATCATAATGTGCACTGGATGGATTTTTAATAAATAGCTCAACACAACGTCTGTACACAGAAACATTTTCCCCCATAATCCATAGAAATCTACTCATACCGGTACAACATTAAGTCCCATCGATTTACGAGACAAATTTTCCAAAATAAATCTGAAATTCTTCTCCTTTCTTCATGTCTGTCTTCAAAATAAACACAAAGAACCACTGAATTATTTACAGCGTCCCAAAACATGAAACTCGGGAAAAAAGGCACGACCGTCTTTACAACATGTACAAAAGAAAAGCGTTGGTCATTGGGGGGGGGGGGTGATTGCACGTAACAACATCAGCATCTGTGCTTTGGCAGGAGGACAAACCCCTGAAGTGTTTTCAGTCTTACAAAGTGACGAGAGTTACAAAAAAAAAAAAAAAAGAAGAAGAAGAGGGTCTCAGGTGGCGATGACGAGTCTGTCTTCGTCGTCGCTCGACGCCTCGTTGTATTCGTCGATCAGCGTCTGACGGCTGGTGGCTGTCGGTCTGGGTGCGGGGTCCGCCGGCGGCGGCTCCTGGCGCCACGGAGCTGCTGGAAGCTGCAGGGGGGATTTCTTCCCCTCCTCCTTCTCCACAGTCTGTGCGGGTCCCGCGGCTCCCCCCGCCGCCGTGCCGCCGTGCTCAGTCCGCGGCGGCTCGGCGCTGCCCTGCCAGTCTGAGGAGCCCTGCAGAGGGCTGAGGGCCGACAGGGGGCTGAGGGAGGGGATGATGGCTGGCAGAGCGATGTTCACTATCTGCAGACCCGGCACCGCGTTCTGGGAGCCGCTCTGGGGGCCCTGGTTTGGCGTCAGGACCTGCAGGCCCAGGGCGGCGTTCAGCGTCAGCTGGGTGTTGGTGAGCCCCATCAGGTTGAGGGTCTCCAGCCCGACCGGCTGAATGGTCTGGGCCTGCAGGCCCGTCACCTGGCCCAGTGGGAAGCATGGCACCACGCTGCTGATGGGGGGCTGAGTCTGCAGGTTCTCCGGGTGCGGAGGGGAGGTCGCCGGGGGCAACGGGCTGGAGTTTCGGTGGATGACGCCCACAGCTGGGATGGTCAGCTGGACGGGCCCCGTCTGGATGGGGACGAAAGCCGTCATTCCAGCCGGAACCAGCTGGATCCCTCCGACCGGCACCATGCTGTAGGGGGAGCGGGTGGGCTGCTGGGAGTGCAGCGGCAGATGGCTGAACAGGTGCGTTTCCGCTCCGGCAGGTGGGGGCGCCGCCTGCAGGGGGAGCTGAGGCGCGTAGGACGTCTGGGTGCCGCGGTCCACCGGCGTGCCGGACTCACCGGTCGCTGCAGGAGCAGCTCCAGAATCCTGTGGAGAAAGAAGCAGCGTCAGCAGTGAAGTTCAGAGCTTTATGAGGTCACTGGGGACGAGAGGTACGGAGGGAATTCTATCCCAATATTGTAGCAGAAAAAAAAAAGGTAAAGTCGTCCAGAAATTAAGTTACTTTGCAGTTTTTTTTATTTCTTCATATCCATATATATATATATATATATATATATATATACATATATGTATTAAAAACACATTTTAAAAACTATTTTTTCAAATGTTATGTATTTTTATCTTTGTATTTTATTTTTTCAATTTTCTTTTACAGATTATACCTTTTTGATAGTTTTAAGAATTGCTTTCCTTTCAAACTGAGTTCCTCAGATCACATTCTCTTCACATTGAGCCCAATCTAACGCTC
>NW_015151742.1:122894-123510 GCF_000732505.1 Cyprinodon variegatus
TCATATGCAGGAGTCACAGCAGGAGTTAAGGAAGGATTAGGGAGGCTGGAAGGAGGGAGCATGAGCGTCTCACCTGAACGGCTTTGGAAGTCTGGCCCAAAATGGAAGCACTAATGGGAACGTCAAAGTCCGGATAGTCGATGGACATCTGCCTGCAGGGCGACACGGGGCTCATCATGTGAACCGACTCAGGGTCCGAGGTGTAGCAGTCAGAGGTGATGGTGGTGATGGGGGGGAGGGGAGCCGGACTGCAGCGAGACCCAGAGGGCTGCCGTCTGGGGGACGCCGGACTCGCCACGGGGACGGAGTCAGAGGCAGAGGACTCAGGAGGATTCAGGGGTAAAGACACGGAGCTGATGGACATCTGAGCGAGGAGAGCGCTGGGCGGGATGTCGGCCTCTTTGAGGGAGAAGTGCTGGGGGCTGGCGGACACCGACGGATTGGTGGACAGGCCCGACTCCGCCTGGCTGTCCTCCTCTTCCTCATCGTCGTTCTCCTCGTCGTCGGGTCCGTCCGAGTCGTCGCCGTCCGAGTCCTGACGATCGGTGCTGCTCATGTGACTGCGGTCACCTGAAGCAGAAGAAACTGGTGTAACTAACATCATCCACACCAACGC
>NW_015151742.1:128420-132037 GCF_000732505.1 Cyprinodon variegatus
TATGCTAGGTCCTGTAGCGCTAGCTCCATCAAGCTAAAACACTTCAAACTAAAATGGTTAAACTTTACATTTAATCTTTTTATTTTGAACCAAAGGTGTTGAAATTTATGGAGACCCTAAAGAGACATGGAAGGAAAAAATAAAGTTTTCGAGATCCTGGCAAACTTTTGCGAGATCTCGCAAAAAATAAACTTTTGCGAGATCCCGCAATACTTTTGCGAGATTTTGCAAAAGTATTGCGGGATCTCGCAAAAGTATTGTGAAATCTTGCAAAAAATAAAGTTTTGCGAGATCCCGCAATACTTTTGCGAGATCTTGCAATACTTTTGCGAGATCCCGCAATACTTTTGCAAGATTTCGCAAAAGTATAGCAGGATCTCGCCAAAGTATTGCGAAATCTTGCAAAAAATAAACTTTTGCGAGATCCCGCAATACTTTTGCATTTTCAAACTCCTTTAGGGGCTCCGTAGAAATTGATGAGAATGTAGAAAACACAGGAGGTGATGAAGACGAGGAGGAACAAACGGAGGAAGAAGGGAGAGTTGGCGGAAGAAGCTGTTGCTAGGAGATGCTAACATAGATGGAGAGCTATGCTACTAAGAGCGCCAGGCTGTTTCTCGATTCACAAGAACGCGAGTACGGACTCGTGTTTTCGCCAGGTATGTTCTTGAGAAGAACACAGGAAAGTCTGGACTCTGGTAGAACGGGAGCACGCAGAACTAATATGGGTCAACTGGAGCAGAAGCGTACTGATGACATCACCACATTGGCTACTGCAGACAGGCTAACGTTAGGAAAAATCGGGAAAATTTGGGGGAAGAAACGCAGTGCATTGTCTAACATTTACACCAGTTAGAATAAATACAATTCAAAAAAGAAAAAAGAAAAGTTCTGGAAATGTTAGCTTTATCGCTACCCGATCCGTCCAGGAAGCACGATCCGTTCGATTTATATCCTGGTTTCCAAAAAATTTTTTATTATCGTGCTAAAATTAAGTATTTTTATCTTTAACTCGTGAACGAATGCTAATACACGTCTTTAAAAAAAGTTTTATGACTCAAAGGACTAGATTTATGTTTAAATCGAAAGCCGAAAGAGTTAGCTCCCGGAAGTAGCGTAGTATCCCATTTTATCAGAGTGATAAAACAGAAAGGATATTAAGACTTTTTAATTTTTTTAGGAAACACATTAGTACGCTTACTATTTTTGGTAAAGGAGAAACGTCATTTAGATCTTTTAACAAAATAAAATCGAGGGCGACACTACGCTAGGCTAACCGCACCATGACGTCACTGCTGGAAGATGGTAGGAGGGAGGGGTTACTATATTTGGGCAAAAATGGCCGCTCCCAAACTCAGTGATGGCGATGAAAATTATTAGTTTTATTTTTTTACTGATTAAATTCTCTAAATTGACTGAACTTCTCCTTTAAAACGGTTATGAAAGANTCAAAGGACTAGATTTATGTTTAAATCGAAAGCCGAAAGAGTTAGCTCCCGGAAGTAGCGTAGTATCCCATTTTATCAGAGTGATAAAACAGAAAGGATATTAAGACTTTTTAATTTTTTTAGGAAACACATTAGTACGCTTACTATTTTTGGTAAAGGAGAAACGTCATTTAGATCTTTTAACAAAATAAAATCGAGGGCGACACTACGCTAGGCTAACCGCACCATGACGTCACTGCTGGAAGATGGTAGGAGGGAGGGGTTACTATATTTGGGCAAAAATGGCCGCTCCCAAACTCAGTGATGGCGATGAAAATTATTAGTTTTATTTTTTTACTGATTAAATTCTCTAAATTGACTGAACTTCTCCTTTAAAACGGTTATGAAAGAGGTGGTCAGTGTTGGTCAGTGGGCGGAGCTAACGTTGATCCTGAGGTCTTAAAGCTTCCTTGTTTCCTCTTTAGTCCTCCAGTGTTCATGTGGTCAGAGACGTGGGTCTGGTTCTGTGTTTGCCACCCGGCCGTCCTTATTTTCAACACTTTATGGAAAACTTTGTAATCCACTGTAGGTAATATTGTTACACTAAACAAATGGAATAATCACTGAACTCGAATAAAGGTCAGAAAAAAATATATGAAAATTGATTTTTTTTTTTTAACAGGAGGTAATTCTGTTAGGGGACTGCAGTGTTGAAATGTCTGGGAACGCCTGAATTTGATTTAAAAATCCTAATAAAGATGTATTTAAACATTTAAATAAGAGAAAATCTGATTTGGGAAAAAAAAAATTTTGAAGGGAAAAACATTTTAAAAAAATGATTGTCTCCAGAAAATCTGCAAAAATAAAAGCTGTGATTTTGTGATGTCAAACACTGGCATGTCTGGTAGACCAGCCTCCCAAGGAAGGCAGGGATCACCATGGCGACAAATGACTTTGCAGCATATTTCTTTAGTCGGTTGTTGTTGTTGTTATGTTTAAATGTAAAATCAACCTTTGATCATTTCTGTCATTGGAGGAAAACGGGACGTTTCTGTGGCGCTCTGAGCCGCCAGCCTATCCGCTCCGTCACAAAGTTGGACTAAAGAACGCTCTCCGGCAGCTTCTGACTGGCTGTCTTTTTTCTAAAATTAGACGCAGCAATTTCCTCTTTCTGAACGCTGTGCCTGCCGCCCACATGCCCTCCGAGTTACCAGAGGAAGAAGCTGCCTTCAGACTTTCTAATTAGACCCAAGGAAAACTATTGATCCTCTCGTCTTCCTCTCGTTCCTCCAGAACAATCTACAGAAACCCATCATGTTTCAACATTAAATCAAACCACATATGATCCGCTGAGGCTTCATACCGGAGTCCTCTGCATCCTGATCCTCCACCACCCCTGCAGGGACCCCCATCTCCATGCACTTCTTACTGTGGGCCTTGGACTTCATGTGCTTGGTCAGATTCCCTGCAAACAGAAGAGGCAGCGAGGTGTCACAGGTGGGAAGAGCTGGAATGAAGGCAAAGAAGAGCTTTACATAACAGAGTGAGCTGCACGCAAAGGCTGAGTAACCAATGAAGACATTTTCAAACGAACGTGGGCTGCTGACTCTGAATACTGCTCTGCAGCGATGCGTAGGAAGCAAGTTTGTATTGGAGATGGAGGAGTGACATCAGTCTGCTGTGATGGTCATGTGCTGCTGCAGTGCATGCTCCGCCCATCAGGAGGCAGAAATGTGTTATTTTGAAACTTTATGAGTAAAAAATGTAGAAAGATGAGGCTGTTCAGAAAATGTAAAATGGTCAGAACTGATTTTGAGGTTCATTCAAGTCAAATTCCTGCATAAAGTTTATAGTTTTTCTTATTTAACCCTTTATAGAGCACTCGGTGAAACACTTTGAAAATAAAAAATTTCAAGCTAATAGTGTTAGAATCCAGGAAAATACCTTATTACCTTTCTAACAATAAAAAATATGGATATTTTGAAGGCAAAAGTGATTCTCAATGTAATAACGAGAAACACCAACTTGCCCAAATATGTTAAGAAAAATAACAAAAGTGCTTCTATAAGAATTCATGAAAAACACATTTTTTATTTTATAAACCTAAACATAATTGTTAACTAGGCTTATTAATTTTCTAAGTTTACATTTTAACTTTTCAATAAGCTTTTTACCTTTTTTTCTTGTTCA
>NW_015151742.1:133564-141595 GCF_000732505.1 Cyprinodon variegatus
TACAGCCTTGATTTTAAAAGAAAAACTCTACTTTCATCCTAAACAGGGTTCTCACCAGGATTTTTTATATTTCATTTATTATTCTATGCGCTACACCAGAGATTTCAACTTCCAGTCTTGGAGGGCTGTCGTCCTGCATCTTTTACAGCAGCCGCCATTAAAAATGTCCCCTCCCAGTCAAACGGCAGCTGAATGGCAGCCTGCTCCCCTGCAACTCCCAGAAAAATCCCCTCCGACTTCCAGTCACTTTTTACTCTGACTCCAGCCTTTCACTGAATTATAGGGTCTGACCAGGAGATGATGCTTCTCTTTAGATCTTAATGTCCACAAATCATGACAGAAAGAATATTTTAGTACAAAGATTGATGTTTAAAAATGAATAGTAGGGGACCAGCAGAATAGTAGCAGAGATTTTGAATGGCTACTAGTGTAGCTTCGTCTCTCCACGGGGGCAGAGTAACTATAAGGCAAAACTAGACTGTTGCCTTGGGCCCCAAGTTCCTGAGGGCCGAATAAAACTCCTCATGCAGGTCTGGTTAATACAGTTATAACTTATTTTCCCACATTAATTATGTTTTTGATTGAAATTATTTAGCTAAAATGCCCTCAGAAACATGTTTTTAATCTCCACTTCATTGGATCATTCCGTCTTACCTCACATGTGCAAAAAGTATCTAGGAAAGCAGCAGCAAAACACGTGAAAACAAAAGGGGGCAAAGAGAAGAAACTACCATAGCTGGAAAGAGGAAACGGAAGGATTTTGAAGCCTTCGTGAAAATCATTGGTTTTGCTAAAATGTGCTGAACAGAACCCTGGGGGAGGGATGCGCTGAGCCTGGGACCAAGCAAGTCTAGTTCTGATTTTCCTCAGATTTTTCTGACCTTTTTTTGGTCCTGAAATGTCTTAACAGAAGAAAAGAGAGATTTGTAGCTCATGTCCTGGGTATGTCTCATGGGTGGTGGACTGACGTTCTGAATCCATCTGCTCTCCACACATTAAGAATATCCTCTAAACTCTTTACACTTTGATTTGTAATTTCATAATGGCAGCTTAAAATCAGATGAAAATCTAATTTTACTGCTCAAACAATGGATTCAAAAGACAGCCAACCACAGATGTCGGTGTACCATCCCATTACTGTGTGTGTAAACAGCTAAAGGTTAAACCCTGATATAATGACTTACCTTTCGTCTTAAAGGAGAAGTTGCAGTGGACACAGTGGTACGGCCGAACATCTGAGTGGGTGCGTATGTGTTTGCGCAGCATGCTCGGCTTCTTGCAGCGAATGCCGCACTCCTCGCAAATGTATTTTCCCCGTCCGCGGCCGCGTACGTACACGTACTCCTCATTGGATTTGTACCTGTGGGTTTGCAGGGTCAAGATGAAGCCGACGACGAAAACATAAAAGATCCTCAAGATACAGAAAGTCGGTTGGTAACCATAAACGAGGTCTTACCCGCCGTCAAATATTTTGATGCGACGTGGCTCTGTTGAAGGAGCTACTTCCTTTTCTGAATCATTACTGGTCTGAGGTTCTGGTTGTAGTTTACCTCTGGTTTCTGCTGATACAGACTTCTGGGTAACTAGAGCCTGTAAAAGGACAAGGTAATTTCTTTTAGTAAATAAAAAACAGAAATTTGTCAAATGAGTATATGATATTTTTCTGGTGACTCACCTTTGGCATAATGTCCTTGAGTTTGCCTGAGTAGGACAAGGTGTCAGACTTTCCACTTGTCTTTATCGCAGAGGTGTAGTGGATTTTTTTGGAGCTCTGCTTGGAGTCAAACAGAGATATTACCACCTTAGTGGGGAGCCCCAGGGGGTTGGGATTGTTGGGGCTTACACTCCAGGAAGCATATGCTGACGTCTTCTGATTAGCCTGCTGAACGTGAAGAGGCTTCCTCTTCATCAGGTAACACCATGTGAAGGTGGTGGTGGTCTTTAAACTTGGAAATGACAAGCGGTGGGTGTCCTTTGTGTTCACCACAGATACAGATGTGGTCAGTCTCCCCTGACCAGAGTGAAAACTGGCAGGTCGGATCAAGGATTTGGCCGGGGACCACCTGTGCTCATCAATTTTCTCCTGCGGCTTTAGGGCAGAGGTGGTGATGGTGGTGTCCTGACTCCCTGGCGTAGCAGTGAGAACAACCTCCTCCGCATTCACACTTCCCTTGTCTTTGTCAAGCCCAGAACCGTCAGGTGACATAGGTTTCACATCGTCTGTTGCTTCAGTGTCCTTCTCAGAGTCCGTTTTAACATCTGGCAGAGGCGGAGCTTCGGTCTCAATTGGGCTGTCTGCCGGTTCTGTTGTGCAAACCTGCCGGACGAGCATTAGTTTCCTTTGTCTCGTAACCTCAGACATCTTTGAGTTCAGGTAACTAAGGGATCTTCCGTCTGTCAGACAGGCGACTCCGTGCTCATCCTTGGCCCGTTTCTGGTGCTTCTCCATGTAGATGTCCAGACTGTTGGCAGGGGACAGCATGCGCTTACTGGAAGCAATTGGTTCCTGCTGGGGGCAAAGTGTCACTGAGGCCAGTTTCTGCATGCAGATTGAAGGAACTTGGTCTGGATCTGGTAGAGGAGTTGTCTTTGCCACCAGCACAACTGGAGGGTTGCCCTCAACACTCTGAGATGATGACATGCTGTTCTTTTTGGACAGGGAGGAAGACGGATTCATCTGCTCATGAGTGATCAGAATCTGCGGCAGTGGGACAGGTCCTTGTTGGTTCTGCGTATTAGTCTGCTCCTCATTTGACACAATAGTTTGGGTCTTGACCTCAGAGGCTTGGTGACTGGCAACAAAAACATTCGAGACTGCATCTGAAAATTTGGGAACGCTTAGCATGGGATTAGTTATTGGAATAGTGAAAATTGGCAAAGCAATCTGAGCTCCCTGGGTGCAAGAGAAGGAGAATGTTTGGTTTGTTCTCAGAGAACACTGGAGTTGGTATTTGGGAATAAAACATTTCTTCTCTTCAATGATGACTGGTTTGTTTTGGACAGTTTCCCGACCCACTGAGATCTGGTGTAAGGGCTGCTGGATCTTCTGGGTAACCTTAACCCTTGACGCTTGGTGCCAAGGATGTGGAAGACCGTGGACTTGTGGTTGCTGAGTCGGACTTCCCAGATTAATGCTTTGCACCATTTGCTCATTCTTTTGCAGTGGCGCATCTGCCGGATGAAGGACAAAAGGCTGAGCTGCAGGGCGTCTGCTGGATATGTGAATCTGCTGGGATTTGTTCTGAGGAAAGGAGCTGACATTTGTGATTGAAGGAACTGCACTTTTCAGCACAGGCAGCTGACTCTCAGGGCCAATCTTTAAAGACATCTGTCGGACCAATGGCCCACGCCTCCTCTCTATAAGTGGTACCTGAGAGAGTTGTCCAGTCTTTGGTTGACCTACAGGGGACAGCGATCTGCTGGGAGACACGTTTCCACAATCAAAGGATTTGCTACGATAATCACATGAAATCTCAACCGAGGGCTGGGTACAGGTAATCTGCTCAGATGCGGCACGTCTCATCATTCCAGGCACACCAAGGGTGTTGAAGGCTGCTGACAGACTTTGGGTATCCGGGACCTTTCCAGAATTATCAGCTCTGGATGGACTCTCAGATCGAGAAAGCTCGTCTCTGTCAAAAGAGGCAGAGATGCTGGAACAACGAGAGAGACTGCTGTCCCTACTGAGACTGCGTGAGAGTGTGGACTCAAAGCTGGATTCACCCGAAGAGTGATCCATCTGGGCCAACCGGATCCTTTTCTTTTTTGGGGGAAGTTTCTCCGCTGGTAACTTTGACAAACTCTCGCTTCTCTGAGGCCAGTTGAACTGATCTGGAGGCTTGTCTGCGGGCTCAGCAGCCTGCGTCTCGTGCTCCCTGTCCGAATCTTCTGTGACTAAAATTTCAGGAACTTGGATGTTACTTTGTCGAACAAGACGAGACTGATGGACGGGTGTGGAGTTTATACTCAGCCTGCCATCACCGCTCGGCTCCTTTATCTGGTTCCCAAAACCAGTACTGCTGGATGGCGCTATTTTTTCATGGTAGGTGTTGGAAGAGCCAGCTGTTGTTCCATCTGTTTTAGCTTCATTCAGGGAATCTTTATTTATGGCTATGACTGGAGACACCCTATCGATAGAGTCTGTCTCAAATGAGCTGTGGCTGGTCAGAGAGTTGGTGTGTTTAATCACTGATGTGCCACTTCCCTGCCTCTGTAGCTCTCCTTTCATTGAGCTGTGGTTCTGGTTTTCTCTGATTGGCGATAGTCTGGAATCTGTGTTCATCCCTCGTGCAACAAGCTGGATCTGAGGTAGCTTTGACTGGTTGTTTTTAAGTTGGATGTCAACTATCTGAGTATGGCGAGGGAGCGTTCTGTTTGTAGGATCTATAGGGGATTCAAAACTAACAGAGCATGGTGGAATGGTGTCAGTCGGAGACTGATCGTCTTCATCTCCAACACTTTTCATTATCCTCCTCTTCCTGAAAGATGTCTGATGATCCAGTATCCCTGGGTTGATTGCTGACCTCAGGATGGTTGGGTGCTGTACATTCACGTGAAAAACATCTTGATCGCTCTCTTTAACAGCAACCGGCTTGTTCTTAGGGGCCCGGAGCTCAGAGCAGTAGAACTTTCTATGAGTTTCAAAGTTCTCCAATTTCCGGTACCGATTCCGACAGGTTTCACACTCGTACATTGTGCCTTTGTTCTGCTGTGGCTTCTTGTTTTTGTCCTGACCATGCTCAAATGACTTACTCCTCTGCATCAGGTCAGCAGAGATGCTTGGTCCATGATAGCCTTCATCCATTGAGCGCACAGAAGGGAGGCAATGACCCTCACTTGTTGAAAAGTCTTCCACCGCCACCTGTCTCACCAGGGTGCGGGAATGTATGGCAGGGTTTGGAGTTGGTGGAGCTGATGAGAATACCTCATCATTTAGGGAACCAATTTTATCATCAAATGATTGACAGCCCCTCAGAGGATGGGGGATGGGAGCAACATTTACAGGTAAGGCCGAATGTCCAGGTGTCGTTGGCATGGAGTTGCTCCGTGTTATTGGCAGACAGTCCATTGGAGGGTAGGGAGAAGGAACGGAGAGCAAGAACACTGGCTTTGACTTATCTGTGGGGGTGAATGGGGACTTTGGGATGTCTGAGCTGGAACTCGACCGTCTTCCTATTGGTTTTAAATCAAACTGAAAAGAGTCTTTAAAAATGTACGATTTTGGGGAGTCTATGCTTCCTCTCCTGGACAGAGAAGTTCTCCGTGGCTTAACGCTATCCAGCTGTTTGTTGTCCACCACTGCTTCATTGTCAGATATCAGCTTCGAAATGCGTTCTTCCAGCGAGCGTGCACTCGCTTCCAAAGGTGGCCGCATTTGTCTCTCTGTGGGCCGTGATTTTTGCTCGGCTGCAACGTGCATTACCGTTGTAGGCAAAGAGGGGATGCTTGGAGGGGTGTTCTTGGTAATGTCAGGGTCAACTGGGGGAGTTATTTTTACAAATGGACTTGTGGGGCTCATGGCCTGGTCAGCACTTTCAGAGCGAGAGAAGTAACCAGAATCTGTGCTTCCTAAACTGCGGGGACTGAGTAAACACTTGGGCTGCTGCTGCTGCTGAGAGAAGTCTGTCGCTTGCTGTCGCTGGAGTTGAGCATGCCCAGCCAATAGAGGAGACTTGCACTGCTGGTCTTCATCTTCGCTCACAGTATCAAGTGAGAGATTTGTACCTTCCACCTCCTTCAGGGAGGACAGAAGGCCTGATCTCAAATTTGTGGCCTGAAATTCTCGTTGCCTTTGCACAGCAGCTTGCTCAGGTGCAGCACCAGTAACTCTTGGACTATCTGCCCTCAGAGGCGACACGTTAACTGGATACACAACAACTTTTGGAAGTGCAGCGGTCACTTTCGGTTCATAGGCCTTCTGACTTGGAGAGGATTTTACTAAAAAGTTTGGCTCTGCGGATGTTATGCCTGTACCCTGTAAACTGGTTTCAGAGGAAGCGGCTGTACAGCTTGGTGTAGCGTCTGGGTCCAGATCTGCAGTGCTACCCTCTTCGTCGCTGTCACCGCTCTCCTCTGCCTCTGAGTGTGTACTGGCAGCTTTGTCTGATTCTTGAGACAAAGATCCGCCTCCAGATTCAGAGCGTGCCATAAGCCCCAGCTTTATCGCGTGAGCATGGGATTTCTTGTGCTTGTACAAATTACTCTTTGTTTTGAAGGAGAAGCCGCAGGTGACGCAGGGATATGGCCGCTCTCCTGTGTGAGACCTGATGTGTTTGAGCAGCACGCTGGGTTTTGCACATGCCCGGTTGCAGTATTCACACACATACTTTCCAGGCTTTTTAAGTTTTTGGTCCTTGGCAACTTGCTCAGCACCAAAGTTCATGACTGTGGTCATTTGCATCTGGTTTCCAGCTGGTGTTACTGGAACCTGAACAGTGCAGGGAACATTAGCAGGAACAGACTGGCATGTTTGTGCTACTGGGGGTTGGCTTTGGGGCAGAGCATTGGTGCCCATTGGAGCTGGTGGTCCACTGCTAAAGTTCATGTGCAAGCCGGACATTTCTGAACTTGAAACAACCGGCACAAACTGTGGGGCAGCAAGAGGAGCGGCGCCCTGCTGGGATGTCTGTAGATTTCCATGAGGAGCTGCTGCTATGCCAATTACATTCCCTTGTTTGTCGATGTAATAGGTCTGCATTTGGGGTGGCTGGGTCTGGAGACCTATGTTGACTGCAGGGAGGGGCGTTACTTCCCTTCTGAGCTGAGGATGAAGAGCAGCAGGTGGTTTGTTGATGGCATTGGCCTGTGAAGGACTTTTCCTCTCTGTCAGCTTGCTGAAGTCCGGTTCCATGGCCTTCAGCAGGGCGTCCAGAGGATCACTGCTGCGGTAAGACTCTCCCACGAAGCTGTGCTCTGGGCTCTTGCTGTCTTTGGCAAGAAGCTCTTCAGCGTTAACCTGGGAGGTCTCCTTACTGGCCGAGGGATCACGCGACGGTGGCCTAGAAGATGTTCCCTCTTGCTTTACCTTCTCAGCATCAGAAAAACGTGACCCCTCCTCGAGGGATGCTGCAGTTTGTAGGACATCTTCTGGATCTTCTTTTATGGGCTGAGATGTGGAAGAATCGTTGGTGGGTCGGATAGGTAGGGACGAAGGTGTTGTTTTCCTAGGTGACGAGTCGCTGACTGCAGCTGCACATATTTTTGACTTCAGGGGCTTCTTCACTGGAGATTTGGGATTTTTTTTCAGCTGATTCTCCGCAATAACTTTTTTCCTCTTCAGACCCTTTATGCTGTCCACAGCCCCCCGAGAGTTCTCAGCTATGCCTGTGGAGACAGACAGAAAATGCATCATCTGTACAGAAGAACAGCTTTGTTTCTTCTAAGAGCAAAAAAAAAACATCCTTTATGAGCTGAAAGTAAATCCCCACAGGATTCAGCTTTTTTTATAATTAGAAATTAATATATTCTAACATTGAAATCCTTTCCTTAGCCCCAAGTGAACCATTAATAAAGCCAAATTGGGGGAGTGCTGGCCTAGTGGCTAGAGCTGAGAAGGATGAAAGTGTCCGATTTGATCCCCACAGCCTCTCCCCAGGCGCCGCACAGTGGCAGCCCACTGCTCCCCATGGAGATGGGTTAAATGCAGAGATAAATGTCTCAAATGTGAGATCAATAAAGTTTATTATAATTATTATAAAATAGGATGATATTAAAAGTGAGGAGAAATAATAGTATTTTTCATTACAACAAATAAAAATATGGACAGATAGTGTGTATCCTATTGTAAAATGGTTAAAAGAAAAATATAAAGAGTTTAGAGTTTTTGTTTTTTTTCAGCCTCATCCTTTGGTTTCCCAAAAAAAATCTCCAATAAAATCTCTAAAATTTTCAAACAGCGTTTAAAATCGCACATTGAGTCAAATATACAGGAAAGTTTGTTCCATTATTGTTGTGAGAAAAAAAAGGTTTTGAAAAAAAATAAATAAAGTAAATCCAGAAATTACACTTTGAAAAACTTCTAATTCAAAAAAA
>NW_015151742.1:143738-144814 GCF_000732505.1 Cyprinodon variegatus
TTATACTCTGACTCCACTCTTTCACTGAATTTCAGCGTCTCACCTGGAGATGATGCTTCTCTTTAAATCATAATGTCCAGATATCATGACAGAAACATTGTAAGGGACCAGCGAAGGACACTTTGAATGGCTCCTACTGTACTAAAGGATCTACTGGTGGTTCGAACAGAAAGAAAACAAAGCAGGACAGGTTATGTAACGCTGGTCGTGCTCCGTCACAGTTTCCTGGCCTCTGATGGTTTTACCCAGGATGAGATCAGGGTTCCTTTAAGTTTCCCTGGCATAATTAGATTAAGGAACGCCCGCTCTTCCTCCAAGCTAATCCCTTCATTACGCACACAGGCTGCACAGGAACCCGCCCACCAGGGGCAAAGCTCCAGATGAACGCCGTCTTTGATCGAACAACAACCCAGCAGGGACATCGGGTCGGTACCGGAATAACTGAGAGCATCTCATGGCCTTCATCTGCCTGCAGAGCGGGCGTTTGGACGGCGGGAAGAGGAGAGAATGTGATCCGTAAAACATAGTTTAAAAAAAATGCAATTAGAAAAATGTAATTAAAAAAGAGAAATATAATATTGTAGAAAAGAATAAAAAAAAATATTACTTTTGCCAAAAAAAAAAAAAAAAAAATATGCAAAAAAATAAAACCTGAGAAAAGAACAAAGATTCTCTGAAAACCTTTTTAATTCAAAGTTTAATTTCTGGATTGTATTTCTTTGAATTTTCTAATAAATTGTTTTCTGTGGAACAATAGTGGAACAAAATTTACTCCGTACAGCTGAAGTAAAACCTAAACTCTAATTAAATCGGACAAAAGTCCTTTTTCTTTATGTGTTTGAGATAACAGCCACATTTTAAAAAAAAACAGTGGCTGATTTGTTTTAACCTGATTTAAAAAATTTAAACCTAAAGAAAAATAATACATATCAGTCTGTTTAATAAAAACAGCAGCGCTCTCTTTTTCTAACTTATTTACTGTAAAAACTAAACTACTTTACTGTAATGTTAGTCAGAAAATACTAACTTTCAACAAAAAAATTAAACAAGAACAATTACAAAAAATAAAAAATACC
>NW_015151742.1:148494-150219 GCF_000732505.1 Cyprinodon variegatus
GATCCAATATGGTGGACACTGAAGGGGGGGCTGAGACACACTTAATTTTATCAGCGTTATTAAAGTTATTAATGTGCACAAATAAGGAATAGTTGTATTAAACATACATATAAACAGAGTTTTATGGGGCCCCCAGGAACTTGGGGCCCTGGGTGACTGCCTAGTATTGCCTAATGGTAAATCCCCCCCAGAATTGTTAAAGTGATGGAACACACACACATATCAAACTGCTTTTTTATTTGCAATGACTAAACTAGAGAATCATTTTGGAGCAAAGGAAGAGCGTTAAAAAGTCTGCACATCCCTCCAGTTCAGTTACAGCTAGAAAGCATCAATCAGGGCCAGAAAATCAAAGGTTTGGGCCGGTCCTGGGTCGCTGCTGGGTCAGCTGGTTAAACAACCTGTTTCTCTGGGTTCAGACTTCTGGTGGAAAAATACGGACACATTTTACGCCACTTTTCAGACCGGATTGTTCCAATCAGGAGATCCCAGAGAGGCCGACCAAAGCAGCAAACATTAAAGAGAAAAGGTTGGAAAATGTCTGCTGTGTGGAAAACACACATCCTCTGCTCCTCTGCAGCGTTTCTGCCTCAATCAGCTAAAAAAAAATAAAAGATGGCCGTCACACAGTCATCAGCAGGAGGAAAGAACGAGGATGTTCCTCCTGGGTTTTCGTGCTCTGTGCCAGGAAACTCTGGAGCGGAGGAGGTCAGTGGATTATGTCATCCTGTGTGTGTGTGTGTGTTACTACAGGCACACCCTCCTCCATCTTTTTCTCCACCATTCGCCAGCGATTACATAACGGCGTCCCCACCCCTCCGCTGCAAAACAAAGGCTTCCTGCCAGCAGGAAAAGCAGCGAGTGAGCGTTTGTTTACGTGACCGGCTGAGGCGACGGGAATCTCTGCTGTTTACATACAAGCAGCCGGGGCTTCGACACGTCTGCGCTTCCTACCCAGATGGCAGGAGGGATTTCTAGCCCAGACTCCCATTAGTGGGAGATCTGGGAGGACGAGGCTGAGACTGACAGGTCTGCAGGAGAACAGCTGGAGAACATCAGCCAGCAGATGGGTGGAGGCAGCTGCTCCACTCCTTTAACCAGAGAACAAACAATCCTCCGAAAGCAAAATCATACGAACCGCAAAAACATGACAGAAAAGTTCTGAAACTAAAACAACAGGATTGAGAAAGGAAGCCATCTATGTTAAAGTCGTAAGGAAATCATATTTAAATGTCAAATCATTCTGGCTTAAACATAAATGTACTTTTTATCAGATCATATTGACCCAAAAGTTAGAAAATTTCGAAATAAAACAAAATCCTGTCTTAAAATCTGTGTTTTTCCCCTTATCTTCTGCAGGCCAGTTAGTTCTATGTCAGCCTGAACACCTAAATTCGGCCAATCATATATCAAATCAGAAATGAGAATCATTTCCTTTAACGGGGATTGCTTATACGGCTTAAAAATATATTCTCTGATTCCTTTCCAACCGAATCCAATTAATCGATCATAATAACAGACATTACTTTAAAAAACAGCTTTATTTCAATCCTCTCTCTCTCAGGTCACCCTAATTGAAAGGGCAACAAAATCCAAGCATGTAAACAATGAAAATATTACAAATCAAAAGTCTGCAGCTAGACAGTCAGCTACACTGCAAAAAATCTGAATAAGTCATTTTTTCTTAAAATGATTGCATTTGTTCTTGGATTGAGGAGGTAAAAG
>NW_015151742.1:151309-153043 GCF_000732505.1 Cyprinodon variegatus
ATTTCTAGATCGTTTTTGCAGTGTAGATTATCAGTTAGTACGCTTACTAATGTCAACCTGAGTGTAGGAGGCCACACTGAAAAAACTATCAAGAAATAAGTTAAAATTTCCTAAATTAAGTGTATTTTCCCTTCATTTTAGTAGGTAAGTTAGATAGTTTCACAATAGAATGAGTATTTTTACTCTTAAAATTAGATAATTAGATAATTTGCACTTGAAATAGGACAATGCAATTGTGTTTTCTGATTTTAAGTGGAAGTTGTCTTGTTCCATTGACAAAATGTCTCTTTTTTCTTCCTCAATCCAAGAATAAATGCAATTATAGATTTCAATTTTTTCAAGTGCAAAGATTGGTGTAAAAAAACATACAGATTTTCCAAAAATAAGAATAATTTGAATAAAAGCAGAGCTAACGAGCTGAGCTCTCAGAGAAAAACCTCCAAGCTGACCTGAACCGCATGCTAAACGCCCAGCGAAACCTGCAGCCCTCAATAATGCATGAAGACAGGAATCTGTGTGGCACCTCTGATCAGGAGAAGAAGTGACGTTACCTCCTGATCGTGCCTCTCATCCAGCGTCAAGCTGCAAACTGGAGGCTGACTTATTGATCAGCTCTGCGCTGCGCTGAGGTTTGCTGCTGCCCCCGCAGGAAGCTGCAGCCCGCTGATTATGGGGACTGCGTGGGCACCCCAGTTAAAAACTGATATAACGAGAAGCCAAGCGGGCGGTTAGAGGTATGTGTGTGTGTGTGTGGGGGGTGCAAATGAAGATCTACTCCTCCAGCTCTTTCTGACTGCAGCTGCAGCAATTATAAAAACACTCACGGACGAATTATCGTTCTAAAATAAATGAAATTAACAAGTCAGTGAATTATTCTTCACGCCGTTAAATCAGTGGCTTTGATCTGAACATCTGAGTCGCTGAAGAAGGACGGATTTTATCCAATCGTAACGAGTCTTTACCACCAACCAGAGTACGGTGTTCTGTCAGATGGGCATACCCCCGTCAGACCAGCATACCTACAGTCATTACCAAGGGTGCACTGCAAAAAAAATGATATCTAAATAAGTAATTTCTTCTTAAAATAAGTGCATTTTTCTTGAATTAAGGATTTAAGTGAGACACTTTGCCAATGGAACGAGACAATTTACACTTAAAATAAGAAAAAAAAAATGTTTTGTCTTATTTCAAGTGCATTTTATCTAGATACCTTATTTTAAGAGTAAAAATACTAATTCCATTGGCAATAAATATTATTTACCTGCTCAAATCAAGGGTAAATACACTTAATTTAAGACATTTTTACTCCTTTTGAGATCATTTTTGCAGTGTGTATCTTTGTGATGAAAGTTGGTGGGGACACTCGAAAGGTGGAGGCTGATGCTGGAAAAACAATCTAGAAGTAAGTCAAAATTTTTGAAATTACATGCATTTACCCTTAATTTGAGTAGGTAAGTGAGATAGTTTGCCAATGGAATGAATGCTTTTACTCTTAAAATAAGATTTTTTTAGATAAAATGCAATTTTCCTCCTCAATCAAAGAAAAATTGCACTTATTTTAAGAAATAATGACTTATCTAGATTTAGATTTTTTCCAGTGTGGACCTACACGCTTTTAATAGGGTTTTTATTTTCCAAAAATGAGCTCAAAGATTTTGTGGAGTAAAAAATGTTGAGGTACGTCTGTTCTTAGCCTCCTAGGCTTCAAACGAAGGTCATGAGAGATAAGAATGA
>NW_015151742.1:155343-162799 GCF_000732505.1 Cyprinodon variegatus
ACGGTACCGAGGTATGACGGACGGTACCGAGGTCTGACGGATGGTACCAAAGCCTGACGTACGGTACCGAGGTATGACGGACGGTACCGAGGTCTGACGGATGGTACCAAAGCCTGACGTACGGTACCGAGTTCTGACGGACGGCACCAAAGCCTGACGGACTGTACCGACGTATGACGGACGGTACCGCGGTCTGACGGATGGTACCGAGGTATGACGGATGGTACAGAGGACTGACGGACGGTAACAAGTTCTGACGTAACGGACGGTACCAAGTTCTGACGTACGGTACCGAGGACTGACGGACGGTACCGAGGTCTGATGGATGGTACTGAGGTCTGATGGATGGTACTGAGGTCTGATGGACGGTACCCAGGTCTGATGGACGGTACCCAGGTCTGATGGACGGTACCCAGGTCTGATGGACGGTACCCAGGTCTCATGGATGGTACTGAGGTCTGACGGACGGTACAGAGGTCTGATTGACAGTACCCAGGTCTGACGGACGGTACCAAGGTCTGATGGACAATACAGAGCTCTGATTGACAGTACCCAGGTCTGACGGTTGGTACCGAGGTCTGATGGACGGTACCGAGGTCTGACGGATGGTACCGAGGTCTGTTGGACGGTACCGAGGTCTGACGGATGGTACCGAGGTCTGACGGACAGTACCGAGGTCTGATGGATAATACAGAGGTCTGATTGACAGTACCGAGGTCTGATGGACGGTACCGAGGTCTGACGGATGGTACCGAGGTCTGTTGGACGGTACCGAGGTCTGACGGATGGTACCCAGGTCTGACGGTTGGTACCGAGGTCTGACGGATGGTACAGAGGTCTGACGGACGGTACCAAGGTCTGACTGACGGTACCCAGGTCTGACGGACGGTACCGAGGTCTGAGGGACGGTACCGAGGTCTGATGGACAATACAGAGGTCTGATTGACAGTACCCAGGTCTGACGGACGGTACCGAGGTCTGATGGACAGTACAGAGGTCTGACTGGTTCCCATCTCCACACAGAGGAGCACATTGCAGCAGACCAGCAGAAGATTCAGCTGCANGTACCGAGGTCTGATGGACAGTACAGAGGTCTGACTGGTTCCCATCTCCACACAGAGGAGCACATTGCAGCAGACCAGCAGAAGATTCAGCTGCAATATAAACACTCACCTTTAGTGAGGTTAGGTTTTATCTGCTAGGCTGGGTGTTTTGTTTCTGTTGCCCAGCAACCAGCAGGAAGTGTAAAGGTCCCGTTTAAGGAAATGGCCTCCCCAGTTCAGTCATAAAAACAACGAGCTGTCAGTTTTACTTTTCCTTTAAGTGCAAATAAAACAACGACAAACGAAGAGCCGGAGGCACCGGAGTGGGTTCGGATCCTGCACCCGGTCCTTCTGCAGGCTGAAACTCACACCCAGAACCAACATCTACTCGGGTTTAAAGACCCACAGCTCTCTGCAGAGCCGGCAGACTTCACCACAGAAAGCAGAAAAAACAGAAGTAAGCAGGACTTACAGAACCAGAACAGTCCAGGGGGGGTTCTACAGGCAGCTGAAGTCCAGCACCGGGCGGATCAGCCTGGATCAGCCGTCCCTATCTGACAGCTCTGACTGCTTCCTGTCTTTGTTCGGTATCTCCTCCACGGCTCGGAGCAGAAAACGAGCTCAGAAGAAGAATCTTTCCGACAGGAACCGACCCAAAGGATCAGAGTGTGCAGGACAGAACGTCCACCTCTTCCTCTGGATTCGGTCCCAGGATCGACTCTCTGTGTGTTTCCTGCCTATCAGCTGGGGCTGCGCAGCGTGCGCCTTCCTCTCAATAATGTGACGAGGAGGGGAATTCCTGTAAGGCCTGCGGTGCCTGGGAGGGGGGGGTGGGGTGAGAAGCAGGAGGGCCCGGCAGCACAGAACCGCCTGGGCGACGACGTCACTGAAACATGCTGCGGCACCTCCAGGGGATCCTCCTCCTCCTCCTCCCCCAGCGTCTCTGCTCGCTCAGCAGCAGCAGGAGGAACAAGTCCTGCTCTGCAGCTGTGCTTTCACTTCCTGTTTCACGCCTCGGAGTTTTGTTGTTTTTGCAACAATGTGACCCAGAAGCAGCTTCCAGCAGATGAAACCGCCGGTAGCTCAGCATCAGGCTCGTGTTTAAAGGTTCTGCCGGCTCCACAGAGCCGGGACCGTTTGGGTCGGTTTGCTGCTGTCAACACATTCAGAAGATCAGCAAAAACCTTCGAATATCAGCAGCAGGTTATCGGGTCCAAACCAGCAGAAGTTTATCATCCTGCAGAGACGAGGAACTCCACCTCAGAATCTACAGGCCTCAGTTAACATGTTAGGGGTCAAAGGTCATAGCAAAAATAAAACAACCTCTGAACCAGCAGCAGGGTTCATATCCACTTCCTGAGGTCACTGGGAGTTTTTATAGTTGCAGAGAAGTTCAGTATTCAGGCCTGACTTTCTGCAATGTCACGCCGCGGTCATCGTCCCGCTCTGTAAGCCAGCCAATGGCAGCAGCGGAGACAGGTCGGCGTCTGAAAGCTGGGAGCAAAAACAAGCCGTGACTCATCCAGCAGCTTAACGTCAATCCGTGCTGCCCTTAGAGACGACCGGCTGGGGAGCGTCCAAGCGGGACAGCTCAGCAAACGGCGGCTGAGCCCGGTGAGGTCATCCAGCGGGAAACCTCCTGCAGGTTCCTAACGCTCATTCAGCTTCCTGGGCTCGCTCCAATCTGCCGCCGCTTACAATTAGACACCTTCCTTTGTCTCTCAGCGGCTTTCATCTCCTAAAACAGTTGATCAACTAATAGTTTC
Organism: Cyprinodon variegatus; assembly: GCF_000732505.1. Classification (NCBI taxonomy): domain Eukaryota; kingdom Metazoa; phylum Chordata; class Actinopteri; order Cyprinodontiformes; family Cyprinodontidae; genus Cyprinodon; species Cyprinodon variegatus. The sequence continues at coordinate 158,153 of NW_015151742.1, forward strand.
GGTAGGTTCTGTGCTGCTGTTCCGTTCATTTCTATTTCGATAACTGATGAGTTTAACTGGAGATCAACTGATACCATTTATTTTAAGGCCGATGCAAAAACAGATTATTTTGACATCAGTCTAACTGATCTCCAATAAGTGCTGCTGATGTTCCTGGAGCTGATATTGTTTTGCTTTCCTCCATTTACAGCATAAAAAACTGGCAGAATGATAAAAGAGGCTATATGAAGTTTATAAAGCTAAAGATGAATCTAAACTAAGGTTGCAACCAACAATTTTTTTGCAAATCGTGTTTCCTGGACGGGGCCGCCTGTGGAGCTGGTTGACAGTTGCCTTTTGTATCTATGCTTCTTTTTCTATGTCTGCTTCTGTCTCCTTGAACCCCAGTGGGCCTCAGCAGATGGCCGCTCACACTGAGCCTGGTTCTGCTGGAGGTTTCTTCCTGTTCAAAGGGAGTTTTTCCTCTCCACTGTCACTACAAGCATGCTTAGTGTGAGGGATTGCCTTATAGAGTCGATGCAATCAGCTGGTTTTCCTTAGATCGTATGATCTGGTTGAATTGTATCTGTAAAGTGCCTCTAGATGACGTGTTGTGAATTGGCGCTATAGAAATAAATTGAATAGAATGAATCTGTCGATTATTTTGCGATATAACCAAAGGTTCCTCAAAAAAATACTTTTCACAGAAATTAAACAGATTGTCAGACAACCATTTATATAATTTTTTTTATCTTAAATGCAAAATATTGATATTGTTTTTTACAGTTTTGGTATAATTCCTGCTCTAAGTGTGTCGCTCTATTAGCTATAGGCAGGTTTTAGAGTCTCTATACTCCAGTTAACAATTAATCGATTACTAAATCAGTTGACAATCATTTCAATAATTGATTAATTATGATTCATCTGACTGTTTCAGCCCTAATTTTAATAAAAACAAACTATCAAGGAAGTCAACAAAGACATTAACAATGGCTTCAAGCGGCAATGCATCCGCTTCACCCATCCATGCACTATGAATCAGTGAAAATAATATTGTCTTGTGAACGTAAACTGAACTAAAATCCTATAATCTATGGAAATGTGGCTTTATGCAGGGGCAGTTCTAGCGGGGGGGCATGGCCACCCCTAACCAATCATTGGCCACCCCTGTGGCCACCCAAACAGGTAGCTGTTCCCCCTGGAACAAGCAGTTCTCCACTAAGCCTGATGGTGGCAGCAGTGATTTCCTACTTTAACATTTTAATGCTGGATTTTTAACCATAAACTGACAAAAAAATACTACAAATAAAGAATATTTGCTCTTTTAATAATTATTTTTAGGTTTTCTAGGGGAGAGTTTATCTCTGCAGTCACCAAGGAGTCTTCTCTAAAGAAAAAGAACATAGCTAAACCCAATTAATGGAAACATTATTTAGAAACATACATTTATTTAAATGGTACTGATATATAAATATGTTCATAGCGTTATCAGCAGAAACTCTTATTTATTTTCCTGTTGTTTTATTTTGATCAGCATCGATCGACCATAAGATGTTTTTGTTGCCACTCCTCAGCGCACGCTGGCCCTGAACGACCATCCCTACGAACATTTTCTGGAACCGCCACCCGTCAGGCACCATGCTAATGTGGACACCTCTGAAAATCCCTTATGCTACATTGAGGAGAAGCAAAAATGCGCGTTCTGCTTCATTTTTGATGCCTGTAAAAGTTCAGTTCTGACGAGCGGCTGAAGCGTCTTTGCTGCTCTGGCTGCGCTGGTCTGATGCTAATTGGTTCCCCCTGGCCAAGCCGCCCAGAGTGGAGAGCCTTAATCCTCTGATAAGGAAAATCTATGATAGAATATTAAAAAAACGTGCAGTCCATCCGTTTACAGATTTATAAAAAGGTTTAAAACTTTCCAAACAGCTGTGAGTCCACTGAGACAAACAGTCCGGGTTCTCCGCCGAGTAATTACAGGTTTAACGGTCCGAGCCAAGAGCCTCGGTCTACGCTGCTAACTTCAGCTGTGGCAAAACCAGAAATAGTCACAAACGGGTCAGACCTAAAGGCCTCAGGGTGCCAGAGATCCTGCAGGCGTCACTTTGGATCCAAAATGCTCCCATTAAACCTCTGAGCCCCAAACATCTGATGGAAGCTGACGGTTCTACTCAGGAGGGGATTTACCATTAGGCAATACTAGGGAGTTGCCTAGGGCCCCAAGTTCCTGGGGTCCCCATAAACTACGTTTACATGTATGATTAATACAACTATTCCTGATTTGTGCACATTAATTATGTTTCTGAGAAAAATCCTTTGGCTAAAATGCATCAGAACGCTGATAATATTAAGTGTGTCTCAGCCCCCCCCTTCAGTGTCCACCATATTGGATCAGTCCATTTGCTGCACATGTTCAGAAAGGTCCAAACAGACAGCAGCAAACCATTTGAAAACAAACCATGCAAAGAGCAGTGTTGCCAACTTAGCGCTTTAGTCGCTATATTTAGCCACTTTTCAGACCCCTCTAGCACTTTGATTTCTAAAAAGCTCCTAGCGCCAAATCTAGAGACTTTTTTCTGCTACTGGAGACTTTGGAGACAACATCTAAAAGCAGCGAACTCTGCTCTCCAGAGCGAGTAGATTGGTAACCCCGCCTCCTGCTCTCCTCTATCTTGTCTGCTGTCATGATTCATGCAGCTATTATTTCATCCAAATGAAAAATGGAGAACAGATAAGCAGACCATGGCTTGTCTACAGTGAAAAGAAGGACTGGGTTATTTACTTTGGCCTTTTTGGAAACACAGGAAGGAGCAATCAGCTAAGTGAGCTTAGTGCTTGGAAAAAATCTTTCATTCCTTTAGAGACAGCATGAAAAGTCAGCTGAGTACAAAACATAGAGAGGAAAACAAGAAGAAAAGGGACAAGAAGAGAGGGACACAACCTAGAACAGGGGTGTTCAACGTTTTCCAGGTCAGGTGTTGTGAATGAAACGGTGCCCAGCTTAAAGAGCTCCTGTGTGTCTCTGAATGTGAGCATTGATGACTGAAAGACATCTTCTGCCTCCGTTTATCTGTTTACTACAGTCTGTTTAATTCATGTTAATGTGGATTTAAAGACATTTCAATTAGTGGAAAAAATGCAGGAGGGAATATAAAAAAAAAAGCCTAATAAACCAACATTTTCTTGACCTCCGCTCTAAAGGGTTAAAGCCTTTGATGGAGGTAGTGGAGGCGGCCTTCGGTGGTTTACGGCGGCCAGCTGCAACGTTCATTTTTCCGTTCGGTTAAACCGATCCGTCCATCGGTGCATTTCCGCTTTCTGAGATCAGGTCATGGGGGTCAGGGTGTCCAGCAGGGAAACCCAGACTCTCCTGGCTACACTCTGCAGCTGCTAATCCTGCAGGATGTGACCTGCTGCTCACTGGGGCCTGCGGTTCTCTAAACACTGCAGACTTTAGGGAAAAGAGTGAAACTTCCTGAAAAGCCTGAAGATGAGAGAGACACATTTATAACTCAGGCTCTGACGCACAAGCAGAGGAATCTAACAGGATTCGCAGAGTTTTGATCCAGTTGGCAGCTGTTGCTCCGATTCTAATCACGATGCCATCCTCTCTGCAGGAGGAGAGACTATTAAAGCCGCCGAGCCTTCCAGGAAAAAGAGACGAGTCTTAATTAGATCTGAGGCTTATGAGGCCGGGAGCAGCGAGCGGCAGCGAGGGAAACAAAAGGCAGCGAGGCTGTCAGGAAATAAGGAGCTGGATGGACGCGGGGTCAGCGGCGGCGTTATGAAACAGCAGTGGGACGCAGCTCCGCCGCACCGGGCGCCTCTCCATCATCCGCCTGCCTCCGACACCTCGGTGATGGAGCCCAGACGCTCCTGCTGTAATGTGGAAAAATGAGGGCAGTGGAAACCTCATTAAAAGCCAATTTTACCAAAACTCACTCTGATCTGACTTTCTGCTGCGGCAGGAGGGAAGTTTTTCTTCAAGTTCTGCTGTTGGACTGAGGACCGCCTCCAGGTGTCTTATTAATGTCTGCCCCCCCGCATCGCCACGGCAACGGTGACCAAACCCAGGTTTAAAAACATTCATCTGCTGTTTGTTCTCATTCTCTGATATTTAACCGACTTAAATTAATTATTCTGCAGGCTAGTTTGTAGTTAGAACAGAAAAAAAACACTTTAAAATAAAAATATAAAAAAACAGGATAGAGGAAATAAATGTAGTTCTGCTTTACTTTAAAATTAACCACAGGCTCATTTATTTCCATCATCCATCATCTGGATCCTGCTGTAATTGACTGCTGTTGCCGAGCAACCAAACGCAAACATTGATTATCTTATTAATGCATATTTAGGATGCATATAAATTATTTTGTGAAGCCTAATATCGATGCGAGTCCGACTCGTTCCAGCGAACATCTACATTTCTGCATCGTGATTCTATCGGATCGCGTTCGCCATCGCAGCTCGGTGCAGAACTTCATCATTCCCATTTTTTTTTTTTTTTCATTTAAAAAAAGCTCATGTTTACACTGGAAAAACGATCTAGAAATAAGTATTTAAGTGTATTTACCCTTAATTTGAGTTGAGGTAAATGAGATAGTTCTGCATTTTTACTCTTAAAATAAGATAATTAGATAATATACACTTAAAATAAAAAAATGCAATTGT
>NW_015151742.1:164898-167695 GCF_000732505.1 Cyprinodon variegatus
AGCAGAGGCAGGGAACAGAAACATCTACTGAATCCACTAATGAATCAGGGAAATGCTGCTACAGACACGCTGGAAAATAACTAATATTGGCCCAAAATATCTTCTGGTTGATGTATCGGTCACTTCCTACACCTTCATTACCTCCTTTTTTTTTTGGTATTGGTTTCTCATGCAATGCTGCTTATCCATTATTATTGTTTTGATCATAAAGGATTAATATTTAAAGTAGGAGGTGTGTAACTTTTAACATCATTGCATCATTTTTCTAATAGGAGGAGAAAGGAAAACCTTAACCTTAAGAATCTGCCCCTGGAAAATAGTTAAAATGATTTCAAAACAATCAGTTTGGCCCCTTAAAAAAACCTGCATCAGTCCATCTCTACCTTCAACACGCTGTTAGATTTTTCTAACGCTTCTTCAGCTCCAGTTGCTGCTGTTGTCGTGTTTTTCAGGTCGTCGTTGATGTTGCCTCTTCAGCTCTTCTGTGCTGTGGGATTGTTTCACAATCAGCCGTGGAGGCTTGGCTTTTAAAGGTCAGCGCTCGCTGCCGTCCGCGCAGACGTGCAGCCTTTAGCAGCTGCTTCACACATTTTCACACTGTTTGCAGATTCTTTAACTGGTGATTTTCACCAACTGTTTGGTTTTATACGTTTGCAGGTTTCTTTTTTTTTCTTTTTCTGCTGTTTAGTTGAAAATGTGTTAATTTTTTCAGATAGTTTGTTAAGATCTTTGATGCCCTGTATGGGGGGAATTTTGTTCCATCATTGAACAAGCAAAGAATGTGTTCTAAATGGGGGAAAAAAGGGGGAAAAAAGGAAATTTGAAAGAAAAAAAAACATAGAAGCCAATTTTTTGTGTTTTTGTTGTTTTTTTTTTTGTACTTTCTGCAAAATTGTGTTTTACAGAATGTGATCTGTAAAACGCTATTTTGAAAAAAAAATGCGATTCTTAATGATTGATATATACATATATATATTAGGGGTGGAACGGTTCACAAAATCCATGGTTCGGTTCGGTATATGTTGATTGTTTCCCCGAAATCCCATAAAAATGAATGAAATTAATGAAAAAATCCATTACATTTGTGAATTGTAATTATTTGTAATGATTCGCGGAAACCCTAGATAATTTCCACATGTTTTGCTGCTTTGAATTTAATCATCTGGCGCATGCTCTCTACGATCTCCAAGGAACTCGGAGCGGAACGGACGGGAGCCATCTTCATCTTAAAACATTTTTCTGATTGCATTTTTTCTGTGTGTTTTTGCAACAATAATGGAACAGAAATCACTCCATAGCCCTGCTGCATGATGCAGGATTTTGAAGTTTCAGTTTAAACATTAAACTCTTGTTTGGTCTTTATTGATTTATTTTTCCATCAGGTTGGTAAATAGTGCGAATTTTGTCTGTTTTTTCTTGTACTTAAACACTCCGCTAGCGCACAGTTTAGCTTTTTTGCGATAAATGACATGCATACACATCATTTATTCCTCTATTGTTTAGGATTTGGCTTTAATAAACCAGTTCAAGATGCTCACCGTCTGGTTCGGATCAAATATCTGCTCCGGTTATATAAGCTGTGATCGAATGATTGAGGAATGCTTGAAAACTTTCCAGTTGAGTCGTATGATTATAACTAATGACCTGAAATAAATATGTATGAAGGTGTTTCTATGCAGGGTTAGCGGCAGATGTTTCCAGCTGTAAATGAGGTAATCATCTCGCTCCTAGGCGCTGATGTAAAGCCGCTGTCGCTGCAGACGTTCCCAGCGGGTGGCTCCGGGGCAGCCCGCCTACGTGCATCGGTGTCCGGCCCTGCGGCCTCCCTCGGGGGGGCTTTTCCTGCAGCTGCTGTTTTTTCTTCCCTGCCACCAGACGACCATCTGCTTTCGCAGCACATGCGTGTTGTTGCTCATCCTCGCTGCAGCAGCGTGTCACAACAGAGCGCTCTGCGTTTCGTCTGCGAGCGAAGCCTCTGATTCAGCGGCTCGAGGAAAGCTGCGACCGTTTGTTGGGAAACAGGGAAATTTCACAGCTGCTTGTGGGTTTTTCTCTTTGCAGGAACAGATCTGAGCTGCAATCTGAACCGTTTCATCAATGATGAGGTCGAGTTTATCTTCATTAACATTAAAAGATGCTGATTTTAAGCTATGAACACAAATTTTTCCGGTTCAAACAGAAAATATCTTTTTTTTTCTAAAGTCTCCCACTTTTTTTTTTTTTATTTTGAATCTGCCGCCCACCTTCACCTGCTGCTGCTCCTGCATGAGAGGAGGTTACATAACCAGGCCTCTTCCTCTTTATGTTTTCTCTTCCTCCTCCTCATAGCCTCTCAGTCCTCAACCTTCATCCTTTCTCACTGAATCTAAACTCATTTTCATCTCTTCTATTAAAGTTCTGCAGAAGAACCAAAGCTGGAAAATTCCGATCATCAGAAATAAACTGATTTAAATTTTGCTGGTTTTTTCTTCAGGTCTGATCGGCCCGTTCAGGTTTTTTTTTTTTTTTAAGAACAAACAACAGAGGTAAAGAAAGTTCTGTGTCAGCTCTCATTTAAATCAGGCTAACTGGTCCTCGGGTTAAAACAGGAACGACATCCTGCTGGCTGCTGTGTTTATGAAGCGGATTGATCAATAATTGGTCCATGGATCAGTAACCTGAGCCGATCACACTGCAAAAAATCTAAATCTTGATAAGTCATTTTTTAAAATAAGTGCATTTGTTCTTGAATTGAAAAGAGACATCTTGCCAATGGAACCAGAACATTTAGATTTAAAATAAGAAAACACAATTGCAT
>NW_015151742.1:168693-170689 GCF_000732505.1 Cyprinodon variegatus
ATATCGGATATCGGCCAAAATCCCAATATCGTGCATCCCTAGAAACTAAATAACTAAATGTTTAGTTTTGAACAGGAAAAACTGAAATACTGAATAAGTCGGTTATTCTTCCTTGAAATTTGTGAAATATCCTTTGTTTTCCGCAGGTAAGAACATTTAGCGACATTTAACGATGATTTTCGTTTAGATTAGTAAATTAAAACAACTCCATTATCTTATTTAAACTGCATTCTATTTATTTCTCTTCTTTAAAGGACAAAAAATATTGAATCTAATGCAAACTGAGATGAATTATTTTTAGGGAATGTTTTCTGATTTTTGCAGCTTAATTTAAGTTTCTATTTTATTTCATCCACTGGAAAAGCGATCTAGAAATAAGAAAAAATGTCTTAGATTAAGTCTATTTACTCTTAATCTGAGTAGGTAGTAGTGATAGTTTGCCAATGGAATGAGTATTTTTACTCTTAAAATAAGATAATTAAATAATATGCACTTGAAATAAGATAATGTAGTAGTGTTTTCTTATTTTAAGTGTAAATTGTCTTGTTCTATTGGCAAAATATCTCTTTTACCTCCTCAATTCAAGAACAAATGCACTTATTTTAAGAAAGAATGACTCATCTAGATTTAGATTTTTTGCAGTGTGATAAAAAACTGCAAAAACGATCTATAAATAAGTAAAATTTTCTTAAATTAAGTGTATTTACCCTTAATTTCAGTAGGTAAACAAGATGATCTGCCAATGGAATGAGTGTTTTTACTCTTAAAATAAGATAATTAGATACTATGCATTAGAAATAAGACAATGAAAATGTTTTTTCTTATTTTAAATGTAAATTGTCTTGTTCCATTGGCAGAGTGTCTCACTTACCTCCTCAATTCAAGACATAATGCACCTTTTTTAAGAAAAAATTACATTTTTTGCAGAGAAGCATCCAGGTTTTAAAGTAGGAATGTTTCCTGGTCGGATGAGTCCGTTTTCAAACCTCTGAACAGAAACTTTAATTTGAGAGCAGCGGGGTGTCGGGTTTCCGGATCAACACATCCGGAGCGGTTGCTAAACGCAGAGGAAAACCAAACTCGTACCTCGGAGGGAAAAGGGAAGTGGAGGGAAACGGAGAAGACGAGCCGCCTGAGCCGTACCTGAGATGATGAAGAGCGGAGCAGGAACGCTGGAACCGGCGGGAAACACCTGACGATCCGCAGCCAGAAAACAACATTCCCAAATAAAAGCTGGAATTCCAGAGCTTCCGCTTCCCCCGGTTTCCCTAAAGTAGACCGCAGGTCTGAGAGACGAGACTCTGTCCGCTCTGAGCTTTCACTTCTCGCTCCTGCTTGTTTTCTCCTCTGTCACTGGAGCCCTCCTCCTCTCCTCCCTCCTCTGCTCCTTTTTTTTTAATCCTTTCTGTAAGTCAGGGAAAGCCCTCCCTGCTCAACTTGGCCGAGCCGACTGCAGAGCGCTCCCTGCTATAAAAAGCCAAACAAAGCAGGATGAAGCTCTAAAAACAGCACAGCTCTTTAAATCCTCACAACACTCTGAACATGAGATTAGCTTCAGCGCTACGAGCTGGCACACCCCCACAGGGGGCTATAAATACTCATCAATCCGATCCGCGCATCGATCGGAGCGCTGCAGGCTTTGATGAAGACCTGAGCTCCTCATCCTCAGACAGGAGGAAAACCACCGCGGAGCATCACCTGATCTGAACAACAACCGTTACCCTGACATAAAGAAACCTCCGCTTCCTTCAGGCGTGGAGGAAATAAACAAACTCCTCATTATGAAGCAGAACATCAGCAGGTTGTTGATAACAGCTGATTAGGGTTGATAATCTGCTGATTTAATACAACCAAACATGAATCTATGTTCAAAGATGTGAGGAAAAACCTGAAGAATCATTTATGAACTTTTTTTTGATGATCCAATCAGCTTTGAGGTGGAATAAGATAGGAGAGGAATCTGCTGAGTCATGTTTGAACCTGTTTCTATGGTGAT
>NW_015151742.1:173264-174698 GCF_000732505.1 Cyprinodon variegatus
AGGATGGTCTCACAAGGCTAGCCTCCAGGCGCTTTGCTGCTCCCCTCAGGACCCTGGCTTGTGCATCATTTCATGGGCGTTACGCTGCCGTACGTTATGCATAAGTTAGGCTGTCCTTGGACAGAAGTTCTGGACTCGTTATGATACTTTATGTATACGCCCAAAATAAAAATAAAAATACATGGAAAGTTCAGCATCTGCCAGCGTTTTAGGAGATTCTGGGATGTCAGGCATACGCTGGATAAATCATCAGGGTGTGACAGGTGACCTTAGCTTTTTCCTGTTTCAACACACCTGATTTACATCAGTGAGTTATATCTGGGCTTCTGTAGAACTTTGTGGGCAGCAGTTGAGGTAGTTCCTTCATTTGAATTAGATTTACAGAGACTGGGACAGTCTAACATCCGTCGCTCTGCTGCTGCAATTCAGGAGGAGTTTAAATGATGGCATGATGTGATGCAGGACAGGACCTGGAGCCGTCCGTCTTTGTGTTGGAGATTTACATTCGGGTTGTCTGAGGTTTTCTAACGATCCTCGCTACACAGACATAAAATTGTTAATGATTAATCTATGATCTGCATATCTCAGGCCTGCAGGGGAGGATGCACACACTGACACACAGAGTGAATGAGTCTGCAGTGAGGAATCTCTTTTATGAGGCACACCTGAAGCTCAGTCTGACTCACCGACGCCCTGAGAGCCTCTCCAGCTCCTCACTAAGGTACATGCAGTGAAGTCAGGGAAGAAATCAGGAAATCCCACAACAAGTGGCTTCTGATTAGGAAAGGAGGCAAATGACCCAAGAGGCTGAAGGTGTTTGATTGAACCAGAGTTTCTGCACATTTCACCCAGAAGCAGAAATAAAAAAAGGTTTCATTTTACAGTTTACTACATGGTTTTTATTCTGCTTTGGTTCGAGGACGTTTGCTTATTTTATAAAGTTAGGGTTAGGGTGATTGTATTTCTTTATAAAGAAATTAAATCTCAGAAAACAGAAAAGTAATTCTAAAATCTTTTAAGAAGATTTGTTTTTCCTCAAATCTGCATTTTAAAATGCGTTATTGATCTGAATGCTGTTCATCAAACATCCAAACAGGTAAATAGCCCCCAGGTGTGATCAGCTGATCTTTCTCTGGCTGCACGCATGTCGCCTTTAACCAATCAGAGCTGCAGGATGGAAGGAAGCCGCCGGTTGGGTTGTGTTTCCAACTTTCTGGAGGAAATCAGCTTCTAAAGCGGACCGCAATCCGGACCCAACCTGATTTAAAACATTTATAAATTACCGCACGTTGTCCGACTACAGTGTCTAACTTCACTTGCGCCTCTTCTCCTGTTAATACGGTAAAGCCCTGGGGAGCGTCCGGCTCCAGGCTGCACCATGAACAGAATCAACAATAAATCTGGATCCAGGCTCAAAATGAGCTCCTTGATATG
>NW_015151742.1:176263-177489 GCF_000732505.1 Cyprinodon variegatus
GTATTTCCCTCTACCTAGTAGAACTGCTTTATTTTAAAGTATAGAAAACTAGATTATAGGGAAGCCAAACGGGGAACACGGGAGAGGACAGCGGATCTGTGTCTGATTTATCTGGACAGGTTTCAGTGGTTTTTTTTACAGTCGGGAATTTCGACGCCTTTCCTGCCCTCTCGGCTCTCCCTTCACGTCCGTAGGAGGTTCCAGCGGTCGGACACAAGAACAGCACCTGCAGACCCGCATTCATCCCGCTCAGTTTCCCTGGCAACCCCTACACAGGGCTGTGCAAACCATTAAGCGATGCCAGCTCGGCACACACAAACAGAGGCGCCCCCACACAGCCAGCCTTTCTCAGGGCTTCCGGTTGCCTCAGCTTCCCTCCTCTTCAAGATTCAGGGACTTTCTTCCCCCTTAAAGCTTTCTGAATTTATTTAGCGCCTCTCATGTCACATCTTCCCAAAGCAAATAAAAACCTGCCCCCCCCCCATGCTGGGGCCCTGGCTGCACATCTCTGCAGATGACATGTTTCCTCTGGAGTGCGTTTCAGCTCTCCGCCTCCTCACTGTGTCATCAGCACATCTCCGACTGATGCGACGCTCCGCCACCGCAGGCAGGATTTATTCCAGCGCTCTGGATCTCTGCGCTGACGTGTGCGGAGGCAGAACCGACCCTCCTGCTCCAACTTCAGCACTCCAGCTTTGGAGTTTCTGCACCAGAGAGCTCCCAGGCCGCAGGAGCTCGCCTGCAGAGGGAGGAATGTGCTCCAGCTGTGCTGCTGCTGCATGCTTTCAGCAAACCCGAGGAGGTCCTGTTCGTTAGCTCCAATTTGCCTCAGCTCGGCCAAGCTTTCACTAATGCTCCGCTTTGAAAAGTTTACACCCAATAACTGGCCTGATGAGGCAGCAGGAGGACTGCTCTGAATAATGTGATAAACAGAAGCTAAGCCAGGTAACACTAACTGCTTTATGAACCTCATCATGACTCACAACACCATCCTGTAAAGAGAGACAGAAGAAGAAAAACATCTTGTTCTCTCAGAGCTCATAAAGAAACACAAACACGACCTTTAGAGGCGAAGGGTTTAGGAGGCGGCGGCTGCAGGATTAGTCAGCAGCAGTCAGACTGAGAATCTGCACGCAGCCGCTGAGGGACGACCGACAAACGGTTGGTTTGGCAGCGAAGATACAGACCAAAACTGAAGCAAACATCCACCCACAACATTTACAGAA
>NW_015151742.1:180403-181818 GCF_000732505.1 Cyprinodon variegatus
GTCAGAATTCTGACTTTTTTCCCATACTATACTAAAATAAAATAAAAAAAATCAGTTAACTTTTTTTTTTCAGTGGCCCTAATCGTTTTCCGTAGAAAACAGAATCTCACGTTAAAAAATTCTGATGACATTTTGCTTTCCTTCAAGCAGAAGTTTTTCTCCGTTTCTACTAAAGGTCCAAGATGTTGAAGGAGAACCTCCTTCATAAAGACATTAAACACCTGCCAAGCAAGCCGTCATATATAATAAAAGCAGAAAACAACCAGGCTGATCACTGCATGCTTCTAGATTAATGCAACGTAACAACCAGCGAACTGAACAGCTGTTTTCCTCCTTCCACTCATTTGTTGTGTTTTTTTCTGTCATGAAAACTGGCGTGTCCTCGGGTCCACCCTGTCCCGGCTCTGCCTCTGTGAAAATGAAAGCTTCCCTGAGATCACCACGAGTTAAACAGACATCGCAGGGCGAGTTTCGGCCCGTCTGTTGTAGTTACGGTTGCTAAAGCCCAGCTTCATCCTGCCTCTGGGAGAGAAGTTCCCTTTGTTTGAAGCTGCATGCAGTCATTTAAGAGGCCTTCTCGGAAACACTGGTTTAGCCGCCCGAACATGACACAACAAGTAAGAATCCAGCAAGGATGTTAACCTCTTCTCACCCTCTTGTTTATAAAGCCAGACGTTGGCCAACCTAGAGGAGCGCGCTGCTGTTAGCATACACTACGCCAAAGTAGCCAAAAAATTAGGGCTGCAACTAACGATTATTTTGCTAATCAATTAATCTCTTTTTTTGAAGAATTGATAAATAACCAGATAGCCAAAGGTTCCTTAAAGATTTTTTTTATTAAATTAAACCAGGTGAAACCAAACTTTTTCCACTTGAGGAGTTCTGGATAGATCGGATTAACAGAAACAACTTTTTTATGATAATGCAAAATGTTTAAATATTTCTTTTAATCTAATCTAGTATAATTCCTGCTCTAAGCGGGTCGCTCTGTGAGCTGAAGGCATGTTTTAAAGCAGGCATCCCTGCAGGTTTTAGAGGTTTATCTGCTTTAGCTCAGCTGATTCTGATGATTGCTGTTCAGCAAAAGCCTGTTTATCAAATATCAATGTAAATCAGCTCTGTTGGAGCAGAGAAACCTCTAGAACCTGCAGGACGGCGGCCCCCCAGGACCGACTTTGGGGATGCCTGCTTTAAAGTCTCTAAACTCCAGTTAATGACTAATCAATTACGGAATAAGTTGACAATTATTTCAATAATCGATTAATCCGATTAATTGTTTCAGCTCATATAATTAATCTTATTATAGAAGATATTTTTGGAAGCAGGGATAATATTTTATTTATCATAAGACATTTCTTTCATCTAAACTTATTTATAGTTTATATTAAAGAAAATACATATTTTTTTTCAGATTG
>NW_015151742.1:183473-187121 GCF_000732505.1 Cyprinodon variegatus
CTAAATGGATTCTGTAACGCTGCAGCGACGCAGCAGAAAGGCTGGGGAGCGAATGTTTGAGTTTCTCTGTGTTTGTGCGACGGCCTCTCAGAGGAAAACCACTGCCTCAGAGCTGCTTAGAGACCAGCTGAGTGACAAAGCAAACAGAAACTCAGGAGTTCCTCAATTCCTGCTTCTCTGACCGCAATCTGCGTCATAAGTTCAGTCCCCCTGAAGCGGGACACGTGAACCTGATGGTTTTCTCTAAATCCTGAATGTTATGAATGAATCCCACAGCCGTCCCCATGGGGCAGGACGTTCCGCAGACCGCCTCAGAGGACGGCTTTTCCTGCCTCAGAACTGAGAAGATTCTGCTGGTGTTTACAGACTGTGGGAGTCTGTTAGGATGGAGATAAAAATACATTCAGCGAAAACAGAAGCAGCTCATGGTTCCTTCCTGTCCTCCGCTTGTTTGCAGCTCCGGCTCGTTCCTGCAGCCGGAAAGGCTCACCTGGACCTGCAGGTGTTGCTGCTGATCTATGAAGCTCAGCGTTGATGTAAGAACATCTGCTGCTGAGCAAATATGTGCCGGTGCTCTATCAGATCAGCATACCCATAATCCAGGGGTCGGCAACCCAAACTGCTCAAAGAGCATTATTGGACCAAAAAAACAAATCATTCTGGAGCCGCAAAAATGCAAAAGTCTTCCATCAGCCTCCTATTGAAACATGATAAATACATAAAAGTAAAATGTAAAAAAAATTATTTGGAAAATAATTATCTAACAGAAGTCAATCTGAAAAATAGAAATCTGAATTAAGTACACTACTGTTCAAAAGTTTGGGTCACATTGAAACTAGTGTTGCACCGATACCGATACCAGTATCGGACGGGGCCCCGATACTGCCCTAAAATGGTGGTATCGGTATCGTCGAGTAACACTAGTTTCAATGTGACCCAAACGTTTATTTTACTTAATTCAGATTTCTATTTTTCAGATTGACTTCTGTTAGATAATTATTTTCCAAATAATTTTTTTTACATTTTACTTTTATGTATTTATCATGTTTCAATAGGAGGCTGATGGAAGACTTTTGCATTTTTGCGACTCCAGAATGATTTGTTTTTTTGGTCCAATAATGCTCTTTGAGCANATCGTCACAGTGTGATAGATAGGGGCTTAAAGTATAAACCTTGTTGATGTTTTAGGACTTTAGGACTAAAGACTATTTTTACTGGTGTGCAATTGTTTTACAAACCATGACAGATTTAGCTAAAAGGAAAAAGGCTGACTATCCGGTGCTGTGTAATTCCTCTAGCAGTTTGATATGAAAAATCAATGTTCAAACAATTTTCTATCTCTATCCACATTAGTATATTCTAAACCCGTCTTTTACCCTAACCTTTACCAGTTTATTCCTCATCCTAACCTCAACCTAATTTTAATTCACAATATGCCTCTAAACTGAGCTTCTGGTCCCCACAAGGTGAGTGAATACACAAAAAGACTGTCCAAAATATATAAACAAGAACACACACACACACATACAAAAGGACAAGTTTAGGGGGGCAAGATGTTGTGAGCCAAAGGAGCAGCTGAGTTTACATAACTCTCACTGTAAACTAAAAGGGTTGGTGTGTAATCCGACCTGTGTGGATCTGTTAGAGTGTTTTATTGTAAAGCTACGTGTGTGTGTGTGTGTGTGTGTGTGTGTGTGTGCATCATAGCATGGCCTTTCCATTTTTAGCTGACCCTAGAGTAACAGGTCCAGAAAAGGGAAGAGGAGCAGGGAAATTCTCACAGGTGCACCTGCTGGGTAAGACGCACTTATCCACAGTCTGCGCTGTGCTGGTACATAATCAGTCCAGAAAGTCTGCAGCAGGTTAAAGATGCATGAATGTTATTGCTTTAAATTGATGCAAATGAAAAGCAACACATAAAGGAGCAATGTCTATTGAAGACACACAAAGGCCAGATAAAGCAGATTAACCCGTGTCCATAGCCAGAAAGGTTGCCTCTGCTCCTCTTTAAGCAGATATAAAGCTCCCCTTCTTCCTGCTGATCTACATGTTTCTCAGTAAGCAAACAATAATTTCTACCTCTCCTCTATTTACTACTCTGGTAATAGTGGACATAATGACAGGTATTAACCCAATTATCATGAGAATTATAGGGGGCGTCATGCTTTAGCTTGGGCTCAACAGTAAACAGTAACTACCGCCATTCACAAAGCCCATTAGGACTGCTGAGGCTACCTTAATGGCTGCAAAGCTGTTTCCATGTGAGGAAATAGTGTTTATCTTTACAGCTGATTGTGAGATTAGAAGGATCTCGTTTTATAGGTTGTTTCCGGCTTTAATTATGTCTGCAGAAAGAAAGAAAATAAAGAAAAGTGTTTCGGTTTTCATCTTGAATGTTAGAAAAGCCTTAAAAGTGATGGGCTTTGGATTCAAGCTGCTCAGTGTGAATTATTTGCTCAGTCAGCTGCTTTGCTCTAAAAGCAAACTTACCAGGTGTTGAAACATTTCTGGTTTGATTCTTGCTATAATGACCTTAGAGATAAAGATGAAGAGTGGTGGATGAAGTACTCAACTACTCCTTGAGTAAAAGTATTGATACTCATAGACACATCTTTCTTTAGTAGCAGAGTTGAGGTGTAGTGTTTTCTCTTTTGTTAATGTGAGCTAAAAGCCTTGCAGCTGAGTTCTGGAAAACCCGGAGACGGTAAAGCACCTTCTTGCTCAAACAAGTAAAAAGTAGTGTTGCACCGATACCAGTATCGGACGGGCCCCCGGTACTGCCCTAAAATGGTGGTATCGGCGAGTACCAACAAATAGGGCACCGATATCATTTTAAGAGCCAAAAGTTTATTCTACTATTGTCACCCACTCCTGGTAGGCAATAAAAAGTTCTGCTGGATTCACTTTGTGTTAGATTTTTTCCTGCTTCACAAAGGTAGGCAGCAGCTTGACATGAAGCCATGATGGCGATAATTTTACATTCCTATGGTATCGGTATCGGCCGATACTGCAGAGCCAGGTATCGGGGCCAAAAAATGGCATCGGCGCAACACTAGTAAAAAGACTGGTGCAATAGTCTAACCATGAGGAGATAAAAGCATCGATAATCATATCCAATTTACCCTTTGACACGTGATCTTTATTTGAAAAAATTCCTTAGTTGGAAGTAGTGTTGCACCGATACCGACACCAGTATCAGGTGGGGCCCCGATCCAGCACTAAAATGGTGGTATCGGTATCGGCGAGTACCAACCAATAGGGCACGGATACCATTTAGAGAGCCAAAAGTTTCTTCAACTATTGTCACCCATTCCAGGTAGGCACTAAAAAGTTCTACTGGATTCACTTTGTATTAGTCTGTTCCTGCTTCACAAAGGTAGGCAGCAGCTTGACATGAAGCCATGATGGCAATTATTTTATATCCAATTAGCAGTTCTTCATATATACACACACATTAATTTCAGACAGATGGTATTGGTATGGGCTGATAATGCACAGCCAGGTATCAGGGCTAAAAAAAATGGCATCGGCGCAACATTAGTTGGAAATAATAGTTCCTAACTAATTGCTTAGAGTGATTCTTGAAGGACATTGCTGAATCGAAAGCACAAATGGGCTTGTACTTCCTGCGGAAGATGAGGAGAGCCC
>NW_015151742.1:187686-191374 GCF_000732505.1 Cyprinodon variegatus
AAATAAATACATTAACAAGGTCTTCTTAAGCTGTTTTGGGTTGTTTTTTTTAAAACGCCGACAGAATCGGTATTTCTCCAACTTTTGTCCCTTCAGCCTGACAGAAATAAACGTCAGTCTCCAAACACAGATTTTTTAAACACGTAGTGTATTTTTAATTTTTAAATTGCTGATATAAGACGATGGAAACTGACTGATAGCAGGGCACACAAATTAAGACGTCCTGCGAAGATGAGAGGGTAGACTTTCTGGTTAATCCCCTTCTAATGTAAAACATGACAGATTGCTTGATTAAGGATTTTTCTAGTTTAACATATCACACATATCAGTTTTAGAGAAATTGGAAACAGTTGCTCTTTATTTCCCAAAGATATGGGATGAGATGAGAGAATGTATGTTTCAGCTGCCTGAAATAATCTGTTCCTCCTCCATAACATGGGAAGAAATTCATGTACCTGCAAGTCTTTAACTGTGCTTATTCTTCTCTTCATAAACAACAAATCCTGTGGATTTGATCATATTTACTCTTCATTTGCCATAATTAAAAGAGAATGAAATGATGCCTCTCTGGCTGCAATGCGCGCTCCAGACACAGAGGGAAGAGAAACAGAATTTCACACAAGACAAGTTCAGCCTCGGAGTTAGTACTCACCCTTTCCGGTTTAATTTAAAATGATAATTTGTTTTGGTACTTGTAAAAGTGTTTTCAAGGTTTTTAATTTGTTTTCTTAAAATGCTCTTTGTTTTGAAATTTTAGAAGTGTTTTGTTTATTTTTATTTATTATTATATATTATTTTTTATGTAAATTTGTTTCTGAAATGATAATTTGTTTTGGAACTTGTAAAAGTTTTTTACATTTTTTATTGTTGGTTTGCACCTCCCGTCCACCATAGGCCCCGATCCAGCACTTAAATGTTGGTATCGTTATCGGTGAGTACCAACAAATAGGGCACTGATACCATTTAGAGAGCCAAAAGTTTCTTCAACTATTGTCAGCCATTCCAGGTAGGCAATAAAATTTCTACTGGATTCACTTTGTTTTAGTCTTTTTCCTGCTTCACAAAGGTAGGCAGCAGCTTGACATGAAGCCATGATGGCAATTATTTTACATCCAGGTAGTCTGCAGTTCTTCATATATACACACATTATTTCAGACAGATGGTATCGGTATGGTATTGGTATGGGCTGATAATGCACAGCCAGGTATCAGGGCTAAAAAAAATGGCATTGGCGCAACACTAGTTGGAAGTAATAGTTCCTAACTAATTGCTTAGAGTGATTCTTGAAGGACATTGCTGAATCGAAAGCACAAATGGGCTTGTACTTCCTGCGGAAGATAAAGAGAGCCCACCTGCCCCCCCCATCCTCCCCACCTTCTCCAGAAGCACCATAGAGAGCGTTCTGAGCAGCTGTCTCACTGTGTGGTGTGGAGGCTGCAGCGCCTCAGACTGGAAGAAGGTGAGAACAGCAGAGAGGATCATGGAGGCTCCTCTTCCCTCCATTAAAGACATTTCATCCCAGCGCTGGGACCAGCAGGTTCTGCTGCAGCTTCTTCCCCACCGCCATCACACTGATTAACTGTTGAGAAAACTCTTCATCATGTCACAGACTCTGCATCACACTGATAACACCAAACCAAATATACTGCATATTTGCATCAAATATATTAATGCTCTGAACTTCATATCACTGTGTTTTTTTGCACCACATTTTTTTTCTCCCACACTGTTTACATTTGATCACTGCTGCACTTTATGGAATGGAAATGTCATGCGAGCTGTACTAAACGAAATTTCGATTTTCGATCTTCATCATTTTTAAGTAAAGGTAAAGTAAACAGAACTTGTATGTGACGCATATAAAACTTGGCTGAAGGCTCATAGAGAAAGAAGAGACACATGAAGGATCCCATTGTTAGAAGAGGATGGATTTTTATAGGGGAAAGTAAATTATGGCCCACAAAGCACTTGGTTAAAAATCAAGGTCGCCATACTTTGATAGGTTCAGTATCCATGCTGTGTCAATTTGCCATTTTTCATCACATTGTGTCTCTTCTGGAGGTGAAATCCATTTGAGTTTCATTTATTAACCCTAAAGTGTTCCTCCTGGCAAGAGTCGGCCTCTCAGCGCTATGAAGCTGGGGTGCAAACCAGAGGTCAGCCATACGGGGATACAGAGTAGGATCAGGTGGATGTCGCTCAGCTGCAGGTATATACATTATATAGTAGTATATCCATCCACTTAATAGAATACCATTTAAAGACAGGGTGTGATGGACAGAGGGCACACAGCAATCCTCTGAACTTAATCTAGGTTTACTGTCAATAACATTAGAGCTGATCAAGGAAATGGTTTGGTTCTTTTTACCTTGATAATGACAAAATGCTTTATGAGATAAAAAATCAATACAGCTTTTTTCTCACTCAGAAATTGTCTCTTATTGTACCATGCATAAACTTTTGTTTACAACTACCATCAAAGTTGTAAGTAAAGATTTTGCTGTTAGTCTCTGAGAAAGCAGCATTAAGCCCCTTTCTCCAGCAGTAACATAAGATGTAAAAACATTAGATCAATGTTGGTGCTGCATCAGTTTTTTATGCATTTTAGGCAGCCTTGATATTGTGGACATAGTGGAAGTAATGATGTCTATCACATTTAAATTTCATGTCCTCAACCACCTGAATGAAATCTTACCCCAAATAAATTATTATATTGCAATATTTTAATCACTTTATTATATATAGTATATATACTCGAAAGCCGATCTGACATAATCTGTGAAGATCAAATGTGGGTTTGGTCTAAATTAACATAACGGAGGTCAGAGGGCTCTTGTCTCCACTTGTGGACCACCATGAACCATTGGTGGGCTTCCATTCAGCTGGCGTTTGACTGTCAAGGGCCATTTGAATGGTTTCTGTTGTACATGCCTTTTCTGTGTTCTGTCTCCAGTGAAATGTCTTTCATAATGTGAGCTGTCTGAAGTTTTATTGTTTTAGGGGTGTGGCCTTTGGGATAAGTGTAACACTCATGATGAGTTTACAGTTGATAAAACAGATAATAAGACCAGTGCTAGGTTCGGCTATGAAAGTAGAGAAATGTGTAAGTGTATTAATGACCACAGACCAGAAAATATGATTAAACTGCCGGCTTATTATTTGAAAAGAACAATATTACAAACAATACACATACAATGACACAAAATTCAATCAAAATAGTTTCCCTGTTTCTTTCAGAATAATCGGTTTGACCCCTGTTTCACATTTACACCTAATTTTAGGTATTAATTTAAATTTTACTATTTATTTAAACCTAGGTTATAGTTCTATTTAAGTTCAAGATTGGTACGATTAACTATTTTATTTATAGTTTGTTCAAATTTAATCTCTTTTTTAAATCAATTTTAGTTATTTAGAGTTCTTTCTAGGAAGTTAAGGGGTTTTAATTTCCTGGTTTAACTATTTCTTTTTTCTATTATAACCCAACAGACATTTTACATTCCACACAATTACAATGAATACTGAAAATGATCCAGAAAGAAAATCAATAAAACACAAAAGAACCAAATCCAGCAAAAGACTGGATAACTTGTGCTTCAATCAATGTCTTTTCTCTCTGTTGATCCTGAAGGGTTAACTCTGAATCCACTGCCTTTTTTTTAGCAGGAAAAAATGGGCAGGTCATACC
>NW_015151743.1:0-2767 GCF_000732505.1 Cyprinodon variegatus
GTATCCAAGAAACTATCGTTTCATATTTTATTTGACCCTTTAGAGGTAAATTTATCCAACCTAACAGTTACTTTGCTGATATTTCTCTATTAAAAGGTCCATCCAAAAAAATTCAATGGTAAGAAATGGTTCTTATCCAGATTAAAGGTTTAAGGCTTTATTTAAAAAGATAGAAATCTCCAGCAGCAAGTAGATCAGGAACAAAGAAGCAAATTAGATTAGATTAGATGAGCTTTATTGATCTCACAGCGGAGATATTCACTGGTCACATATTGGCATAGTGATTAAAGAAGGTGTAAACAAGGAAGAAAAAGGTGCATTAAGGATTAAGGTGTAAGTGTGCATGTATCACACAATAAAAACAAAATAAAAATTTGAAATAAAAAAATAAAAAATACAAGGGAGTAACACAGAGATTTGAGGTGTCATATGCGGTGTTGGTAGTAATGCATTACAGTAATGTATTACTTCTTGATGTAACGCCGTAGTGTAAGGCATTACCAACACATTTTCTGTAATAATTTAACTCGGTACATGTTCAGCAAAGCTTGCGTTACAACACTTATTTATTAAAAAAATAAATAAATAAAATAAAAAGTAAAACTGCGAGACCGTGAGACATTTATAAAGGAGGATTAGAGCGGGTTCTAAGGAGTGGCGCGCCGCGCGAGACATGATTTCTGCGTAGTGCTCGTGCTTCCCCGTGGAAAAGCTAAAGAAGATGGCAGAAGACATCTGTACATTGGAGATGGACGTATGCGCATTACGTCGAGTTTGTCAGAGAAAAGGACAAGAAGAACGTAACAGTCAAATGGATAAGAAAGGATAAGATTTGTTCATCATGTGCACTTTGTTCAGGACAGGTTTGTGTTGTAAACCTCTTGAATTAAAAAACAAAAATAAAGAACAAATCTTGTCATGACATTACCAAGTTTACATACAGTTCTGTTGTGTCTAATATTAATATACCCAAGCTATTCATGGATATTACCAGATAATCACTTTACCTCTACCATCATTTTAATTGACTTAGATAATTTGTGATTTTATCTCTCATCCTTTCTTGTCTTGAGACTTCACTTTGCCAATTATATGTTATATTGTTAGTAGCCTGGATAGCCCACAGTCATTCTGGAACATCATATTACCTTCTACTGGATGTAAAATGTTAACATTAACTATGTTACTTACATGTAATTTATTTTTACATTTTGTCATTTTAGAAATGGAAAGGTCTACCTTGTAGTTGTTTTGGTGAAAGTAACTCAAAAGTAATACAGGAGTAACGTAATGCATTACAATTCTGAGTAATATTGTAATGTAAATAATTACTTCTAAATAACAGTAACAAGTAATCTATAATGTATTACAGTTTGGATGTAACTTGCACATCACTGGTCATATGTACAGTCCGGATGGCTTATAAACAGGTGGATTTAAGAGTTGTTGATGTGCACTGTTGAGCATGGCGGAGGATCCATGATGCTGTTGGCCTGACCTTNATAACGATGACATATAGCAATATTTCATTAGTAAAAGAGATTGATATGGTGTTTTTAAATGGCAATATATCAGCATATGAAGATATTGGGATATTTTAATGTATTAATATTTTTCCCTCGTCTTTAGAAGTTTTTAAGTCTGTAAAAAAGAAGTTTTTGAGGAAGAAGAAGTAGTATTTTTTTTGTTTTGTTTTTTTTTGTTTTAGACTTTAGAAACTCAGAAGCTGATTAAATATCGGGTTAAATATCGGTGGGGTGGCCGATGTCCGATATTCAGTTTTAGGGGGCCTATTATATTGTGCATCCCTACTTATTACCCTTGTAATGTTAAAAAATAGGGATATTTTGATGGCAAAAACCACTGTCAATGTAATAAGAAAAAGGGGGAAATGCTCAGTGGAGCAGTGGGTAGCACTGCTGCCTTGCAGCAAGAAGGTTCTGGGTTTGATTCCCGGCCCGGGGTCTTTCTGCATGGAGTTTGCATGTTCTCCCTGAGCATGTGTGGGTTCTCTCCGGGTACTCCGGCTTCCTCCCACAGTCCAAAACATGACTGTTAGGTTAACTGGCTTCTCTAAATTAGGTGTGATAGTGTGAGTGAATTGTTGTTTGTCCTGTTTGTCTCTGTGTTGCGCTGGGTGTACCCCGCCTGTCGCCCGTAGACACCAGCACCAGTGTTGGGAGTAACAAGTTACAAAAGTAATGCATTCCAGTAATGTATTACTTCTTGATGTAATGCCGTAGTGTAAGGCATTACCAATACATTTTGTGTAATATTTTACTCGGTACATGTTCAGCAAAGCTTGCGTTACAACACTTATTTATTTAAAAAAAAAAAATGTAAAACTGCGAGACCACGAGACATTTATGAAGGAGGATTGGAGCGGGTTTTACAGGAGTGGCGCGCCGCGCAAGACATGATTTCTGCGTAGTGCTCGCGCTTCGCAGTGGAAAAGCTAACGAAGATGGCAGAAGACGACTGTACATTCGTGAGATGGACGTATGCGCATTACTTCGAGTTTGTCGGAGAAAAGGACAAGAAGGAACGTAATAGTCAAATGCAACCTTTGTGTAAAACCGAAAGAACTGTCGGTCCTCCAAGTGCACTTTATACTTCCTGAAAAAGGATAAGATTTGTTCATCATGTGCACTTTGTTCATGACAGTTTTATGTTGTAAACCTCTTGAATAAAAAAATAAAAATAAAGAACAAATCTTGTCATGACATTACCGAGTTTACATACAGTTCTGTTGTGTCTAATATTAATA
>NW_015151743.1:6384-9075 GCF_000732505.1 Cyprinodon variegatus
ATCCCACAAGAATTTGCAAAATATCACGAGAGTTTGTAACGGTATATTTGACTTTTACCAGATTTTGAAAGTAAAATAGATCGATACCGCGTTTTTAAAAATCAATTTGATATCAGCATATGAAAATATTTTTGAGTATATTATTTTTCAAAGTGTCAGAAATGGATAACAAAACTTCTATTTTCAAGGACTACTTATTTTTGTCCTCTTCAACATCGGTATCGATATCGGTTATCGGCTACATGAGTTTTAAAATATCGGCATATCGGATATCGGCCAAAATCCTGATATCGTCCATCCCTACCGAATAATAAGGTAAATACCTGTTTGATTCTGAAGGAATAATTTGAAAAATAAAAATAACAAAAAACAAATAGACAAAAAAAATAATAATAAAAACCTACAATTGTAATTTCAGGCTTTTGGCATGTTTGTGCCCCATCCCACTACCAACAATCTGGTTTCACTTTCAGCCACCGACCACTGCGGTATGAAGGAAACCCTCTCCCTCCAGATAATGCCTAACTTCAAAAACATTCCATATATAAACTGTTTTAATCTGTGAAGGAAAACAAAATGACATCCAGTCACATAAATGTATCTAATAAAAACAAGCAATAAAACAAAAAGCAGCGTACATACCTACATGAAGCCAGTGTGCACATAAGAGTCTGAAAGCACAGTAATCTGTTAAAACCTGCGTGTTTTGATGTGGCGAATGAAAAAGCTGATGCTGGAGTGTGTGAATGTGAGTCACCTGTCATGGAGGGCGATTGCTCACCGTATTCAGACGGCAGCAATAGGTAAACATACCGTCTCAACGGTCATTTTATGACCAGCGACTAGTCCGGAGTCCTTGACATGTCACATACATTCATGTGTGAAATCCAAACCTTTCATTTATTTGCTGTTAAAGTCATGTTACTGCTTATTTTTTCTCATTATGAAACCATTTATTCATCTAAATGCAGCCTTCCTTAAAAAAACAAAAAACAAAAATACAAGCTGTTTATTTTAAGAGCAAACTTCCACCGCACTTCTGAGAAATGATGCGTCACAGACGCAAAAAAGAAGAACTACACAGAAACCAAGTCCAGCATTTCACAGGTTGAGTCTGAGAAACATGAATGTAGTCAAGGAGCGGAGGGATCTGCCTGCGTTTCTGTTAGCGCTGAGCTAAATCATTTACAGTGGCGCAGTGACAAACGCCCAAGCAGCAGACGGGAAACGGTGACACCACATCAGGAAGTGAGTGACAAATAGTCACCAGGGAATATTTCCTAACTGGTCATTCATAAATAAGAAAACTTGCTAAAAATCAAAGGCTTTTCTTTTCCGTTTTCCTTTCCTCTCTAATGGTTTACTCCATCTTACCTCCAATCATCACAATAAATACATCATTCAAGATGCACATCCCAATGCATCAGAGGTGTCAAGTAACATAGTACAAATACTTTGTTATTGTAGTTAAGTACACTTTTTTAGGCATCTATACTTTACTCCATTCTGACTTCTACTCATTACATTTTCACATTAGTATCTGTACTTTCTATTTCTTACATTTTTAAAACAAACGTTACTCTTTACTCTTGGCTGCGGTTTAATATTTATAAATATTTATTTCCCGTCATGTGCGCCATCCGATGCAGATCATTGGCTCCACCCACATCTAGTGAAAACTAGTGTGATCAGATGAGTCATAGAACACAAAAAAACTCATTAGTTAGCTAAAGGAAATGATCAGAAGCAAGCAGGTGTTCTTCAAACTGCTAACGTGAATTGTCTATGCTATGCTACAATGTGGGATTCACGAAAAGATGAAATGTCTGAAAGGTCGGACACAGGCGAGAGCGTATCGGGAGACGGAGACCAACAAGACCTCCCTCATCCTTGGTCCTATCTCAGGGAACTTTTTGAAATAGTTGAAAAAATTGAGCTTTTAATTCATATAGTGGCATCTGGCTGCTTTTTTAAAGGTTACTTTATAGATTTATTCTTTAAGTAGTTTTTGGAGAACATACTTTTTCACTTTTACTTGAGTAAAGAGGTACTTCAACTTTTACCAGAGTGCTTTTAAACTGCAGTATCTATACTTCTCCTTAAGTAACAAATGTGTGAACTTTTGACACCACTGCTATGCGTGTCTTGAAGGGGTCATAGATTAGTAACGATAGTTCAGTGGGTGAAACGGACGTGCAGAGAAGTTCAAACCCCATCGACCAACAGTCTGCTGAACTCCTTTGTTCCTAAAGCCATCAAGCTGTACAACTCCTCACTTGGGGGAAGGAGGAGGTGATAGAAAGAGGGACAATCTTATGCAAAACATTACCTATTGTCACTTATAGGGGTGTAAATAATAATCGTTTTGTATCGATGCATCGATCCAACAGCCGACGATCTGATGCATTGATACGTCCGCAATTGTATCGATTAATTTATTTTTTTTCCTCCGGTCTATTTTTATCCATTTGCTCCCGGACGTAATTCTCCCCCCCGTGCTGCGGTGGCGCTAAACCTATTTTGCCCTCCTACCTCACCTCCTGGTTATACTCTTACAGCAGTGTGTTGCAGTGAGCTTGACACAGACATTTTTGATTTATGCTCAATATATGAGGGTCTAGATACGGCCGAGGCGGCGAGGAAGTGGGGGCGAGTTTAGGTCAACGACGGAGGGACATGAGGGCCAAAAAG
>NW_015151743.1:11561-25602 GCF_000732505.1 Cyprinodon variegatus
TGAAAGTAAAATAGATCGATACCGCTTTTTTAATAATCTATTTGATATCAGCATATGAAAATATGCTGATGTCAATTATATATTATATATTATATATTGATATCAACAGTATATTATTTTTCAAAGTATCAGAAATGGATAACAAAACTGCTATTTTCAATGACTACTTATTTTTGTCCAGCTTTAACATCGGTATCGATATCGGTTATCGGCTACATGAGTTTTAAAATATCGGCATATCGGATATCGGCCAAAATCCCAATATCGTGCATTCCTACTTTCTGCATATGCACACTTTAAGGTGTATATCTGTGGTGAGCTACGGTTTCAGACCATTGATCTCTATTTATTCCAGTGGTTCCCAAAGATTTTCTTCTGGGCCCCCCTTTGGATTACAATAAAATATCCACGCCCTAGCATGTATTATGGGATTTGCTGATCTGTCTGAATGGCAAGTTAAACGAGTTCACTATATAGTTCACTATACAGTCCCCGCTCTGTATAGTGATTGAGGGATTTAGTGGTTAGGGCGTACGTTTCTGCACAGTAGGCTTGTATGAGCTATGAGAGCAACAAGTTTTAAACGGAGGAGAAATGGGCTTGTGCACGCTCTTGCACACATTTAATAAGCCTTCCCTTGGGAGCCGGTACAGGGTTGTTCAGGTGTTCATTTTTTTTTTAAAGTGGAGTGGGTGGGTCTTTGGAAAAATTCGCGAAAATCCTCCACTGTACCTTTAAGTGCAATGGTGTGACCTCAATTCCTTGCAGTGGTTCATCCAATCATGCAAATATGACCAAACGGAGCTTCGTACTAAACCGTACAGCTGTGTTACTTTAAATTCAGCAGTGTTTTATTTCCTTATATACTAAAGGATGTGCCATTTGTCCATCTAATTTAAAGTCAGCATTGGCTTCAAGTAACATCCATAAAAAGTATGCATAGGCGTCTTATTTTGTAAATACTAGTCATAATACATGAATAAATGTAGGATTTAATAGTACAGGAAGTTGTTATGCTCCTAGGAGCTTAAAAGGAGAAGAAAAGGAAGCAGACAGAAAAAAGGAGCATCAATCAAAGGTTAAATAAATGATTGTGGCTGACCAGGCGAACTCAGCTCGGGACTTTCAGTCCTGGGAGGATTAACATCAGATATCTTCTGTTCAGGTCCTTCTCCAATGAAGCATAACCAAACCACATGAAGCATCCAGCTCCATGCCTCAAAGCTGGCACAACATTCCTTTGCTTGAAAATGCTGTTTTTGCTGCTGATGTTTGTCTGCTTCCTGTCTGGGAAGCTTTATTTGCATTTTCTGTTTTCCCCAGAGAGCAATGACGTCCTTTGAGAGCTTAGGTTGTGTAGACTGTTTGTCTAAAAGTGGGTTCAGTTCAAAGGTTTTTTTTTTGTTTGTATTTTTTATCCTTCTTTTAGAGTCTTGCTGTCTGTTTTTAGGTTAAACCTGCTTAGATGGCTCTACTGCAGTGCTTTCCTAAAGTCGGTGTTCAAAAGTCGTTATTGTTGACTTTTTTAGAGGAGTGACTGATTTCAGATCCTTTTGAGACTTAAAATCTCTGACCGGACCTGTGAGCTGCTACCTTTTTAGTAAATCCCTGTCGGCTGCCTTTGATCTCAGCACGGTGTTTGCTCCCACTTCTCATTACGTTCACCTGATTGCTTGTTTGATTTCAGCCATTATAAATGGGAATTAATGTTTGGTTCTCCAAATGTAAGCCTCACCAAAAGTCCTTATATGGGGAGGCAGAAGGAGCCCAAGAGAAACAAGAAGAGATGTTACCTTGGTATAAGAACAAGACAAGCAAACACAACTCTCTACAGAAAAGGGAAAAAAAATTTAGGGTCAAGCAGAAGATTTAAAGCATCTTTAATCAGTGGAAAGCTCATTTTAAAATTCCTATTAGACAAAAAAACAATATATATATATTCCCAGTAACTATTGTGTTTTTGGGGAAAGTTTAATGACATCAATGCATATTTATGCCAAGAAAAATAAAAAGTTAGTCATCTTAAGTTTGATTGAATGAGTTGCTGTAATGCTACGTTCAGACCGCACGCGCTAGAAGCAGCAGAAGCAGTTAGTTCACATGCAATGTTGATGGTTGCACGCATCAAGGTGCAGCAAAAGTCCTGCAGCACGTTTTGAGCAGCGCGTCTGAGCATCTGAAGCAGCACATCAATGTCAAAACCTGCCTGCAAAATATATTCCCTTTTATTATTTAGGTTCCTGCAGTTTGGATTATGTACGTGAAAAACACCTTCCAACTGCAACAAATAGTAGCGGAAAACCCACAACACGCCGCCAAGCAAGAGGCTGCATTGAACGTGATTTCCAGAGTACCGCAGGTGTACGGGGTTCTGAGCAGCTCAGTGAAATAATATTTGAAGGCAGGATCATAATCTTGATGGACTGACTGAACAGATGAGGTTTTCAGGTGAACCTTCTCACCTAAAAACATGTTAAAACTACTTTTTACCCACTGATCACAGCAAATATAGCAAAGCAGCACTCTGCCATTGAACAACAGGAGAAGCAACAGGAGCAGCAGAAGCATCAGCCGCATTTTTAAACACTTTACTGGACGCGCTTCAGGAGCGGCAAAGCTGCTCTTGATGCTCTCCTGAACTTAATGTGAACAACCAACAAAAATGAAGCAGCAAAAGCTTTTTAGCTGCTTCTAGAGCTTGCAGTCTGAACAAAGCATAAGCCTCAAAGTCGTCTTTCAGTTTCTGTTGCTGACCTATTTTCTCTCTCCTATTTTCTTTCTGTCAGAAACCGAGGAAACCACCTCCACCGTCGAAAACAGCAGGTAAAGAACATTTTACATGCTCTGTTTGGTTCAGTTAACAAATCTGAGCGTTCGCTAAGGGCTCTTCTTGGCGATCTGCCTGTTATCTGTTACATGTGAAGGTCAGTACACAGTGGTAAAATAAGTTACACAGAGTGTTAGAGGCATGTTTTTTTATCAGTGACCTTTCTCCTTCCTCTCGGGGTTTCTTCAGATGTTCCCAGTTTTGACATATGTAACTCCACTGGCATGTTTTTGGTCCACTTTAAGCCAGGGCCATTCAGGCATCTTCCAAAAACAGTCAACAGGGAGATGTTAGAACTGATTTTTCTAAAGCTGCATTGGTTTTGTCAAAAGGCTTGTATTTTTGTCAGCATGGATGAGCAGGTGTTCCACTCCAAGCTTTCCCTCCGGGCCCTGAGCTCTTAACTGAGTCTATAAAGATCCCATCAAACTGAATTAAGACAGTCTGCAGCCTCCAGGATCTCACCAACACTTCCATGTAGTTGCATCGTAGCATCAAAAGGATATTTTTTTTTCTGTCTTGACATCCTCACTTTAATTTGACTTTACTTTCTACATTATTCCCTTAAAGCCACCATCAGCTGTTGCATTTCCAAATTCTCCCGATTGGTGCCCGACTTTACACGAGTGAATTAAGTGAATGTGACTGGTTGATTATCAAGGGGGCGGGATTGTTGTGGCGGAAGGTTCGCAAGCAAGTTTGGTTGTGGCCGGTTTATCGGAAGCAGTGCTGCTAATGAGTTAGCAACTTAGCGCTAGTAGGTTCCCAATGGTAAATTTCATTGGGACCAAGTAGCACTAAATTGGTGACTTAGAAACGACACTGTCAAGGAACGCTATGGACAGAGGAAACATGCAAGAGGAGGAGAGTTTAGTGTCGGAGGTCGGGGATGAGTCTCCTCCATCGTACATTTTTTATTTAGCGGAGGAAAGCGGGAATGAAGATGTTGTGGAAGAGGACGCCAGGGCGGCAGAAGCTTGGTTTGGTGTAGAAGGCTTCCAGCCGTACGCTCGCAACGCTGCCAGTTCTGTTAGCTCTACGCCTGCCGAAGACACAGACGTCCATCCCTGTTACACTGGGACGGAACTCAATGGGAAAGGAAAGGATTCTGATTTCAACTGTTGCGTATATTAGCTGCGACATATGAATCAAGATGCTTTGACCAAAAACATTTGTTTGACAGATGACCGTTGATATATGATTGGCCGAATTTAGGTGTTCAGGCTGACATAACTGGCCTGCATGAGATAACGAAGAAACCCCCCCACAGATTTTAAGACAGGGTTTTATAAAAAAATTAGAAAT
Organism: Cyprinodon variegatus; assembly: GCF_000732505.1. NCBI lineage: Eukaryota > Metazoa > Chordata > Actinopteri > Cyprinodontiformes > Cyprinodontidae > Cyprinodon > Cyprinodon variegatus. The sequence continues at coordinate 15,694 of NW_015151743.1, forward strand.
TTCCTAAATTTTGGGAAAATATTATCTGATACAGAGTACATTTATATACATGTTTAAGCCAGAATGATTTGACATTTAAATATGATTTCCCTACGACATTAAGCCTTGCTGTTTAAAAGTAAACATCATAAATATATGTTTCATCTTATCAGCAAACAAGACCTTTTCCCCCCTCCTAGTGATTTTAATCTGGTGCAGGGCTAAATATATATTTTTATATTCTTGGGGTTTTTACTGATCAGTTTGAGCAGATCACAGTAAGGCTGTGGATCTGAGCTGGATTGGAAACATTAATCAATATGAAACTATTTGAGCTGTTGCTGCTCTCCATCATAACCAAACGCAATCCCACAGCTTCCCTTTGACAGTCTGACTGGTAGAATTAGCGTTCCAGCTCTATTTAAAAAACAAAACAAAAAAACAGAGGACCTCAGAATCTGCCTTTGTGCAATTTGGAGTGGTGTGCACTTCTTCACATCTCGTACCTCTGTTCTATTCAGCTTGTTCTGCAGTCATTCCACCGATGAGCATTTGATCTCTTTCAGCCAATAAGAGACAAGCGCTTCACTTTGTGGCCAGTTGTTATAAATAAGTGACACCTGCTGCAACAAGGCTCCTCCACTTTCCAATTTCCATCCAGATTCCCACACTCTTCAGACTTGTTTACCTTCAGATTGACTCTACAGAGCACCATTTATGAAAAACCAGCCGCCACAGAAACAGTTTCTACCTCCAGCTCACACTCTGAACACCAACAGTCTGACTGGTACCATGCACTTTGCACTAATACGGTCGTTGGTTCCTCTTTTGTAAAAGCATATTTATATATAGATAACGAAAACAAAACGAAACCCAAACATTTCAATTCCTTTTTTTTTTGACAGTTTTAACTGAAAATGTGATCAAATTGGAACCAAAGTCAAATTTCCTGGCTGTGTACACACTTGGTGATTAAATCTATTTCTGGGGACCCAAATGATGTTTGAGGCTCCACAATATCACCACAGAAGTTTAATGCAAGTTCAGTTTTAGCTTCCTTCCTCCATAATTTGATATAAAAGGAGAGAAAATACATGTATCATCTGCATATAATCGGATCTTCATCGTGAGCCATAAAATATAACCTCATGATAATATTTATTGTCCGTGTCGAACAAGATTTTCACTTCCAGAGCTGAGATATATTTACATTTTCTTTTCAATTACAGTATATGCTATAATTGCTTACTGTAAACCAGTGCTGCCACTTTTTGAGGTGCTAAAGGCTCAGAAGCATTGAGGTTTTCCTGTTTGCTTCATAAGCAGCGCTGTGTTTTCACTCATACCGTGCTACACGTGCACTTTGCTGCAGTTTCCTGGGGGCTTCCAAGACGACTGTTTTTGCTCACTTCCTCTTCTTGAGACATTTCATCTGTCTGACAAACTCCTGGATGCTTATGCGTATGATGCTAACTGGTACCTGGCAGCAGGTTTTCTAACGTGTTAAAGAACAGACGGCGGGGCGCTGTTCATTCTCACTGTCGCCTGTTGAACGAGTTGGGTCGCTGACAATCTGGACCATGTTTCGTTTTTCAGCTTCCAAGCCAGAACTCCCCAGCGCTGAGAGGAAGCCTCATCTCCCCCGGCCAGAGGACAGAGGTACAGCTGGATTCCCCGTCCTGTCTCTTCTCATCCTTCCATCTCTTTATACCACCACTGACATTTCTGTCCAATTTCAGCTCTCAGGGCAATAAATAATCCTCTGTTTCATCTGGGTCTCGTTTGTCATGCGTTTCTATATTTTCCTGTTCCAGATCTTTCATCCTTAAGAGAAAACATGCTTGTTATGTTTCTCTTTGCTGTCGGCTTCAGTCCTCTGTCCTCTTCCAAGCTTCCTTCTGATAACCATCATTTCCAAATGATTTATTATATTACTGACTTCTATTCTCAGTGTAAGAGTGGATATAGAAACATTCACACAACCTTTGTTTTGTTAGAAATCTTTCTATTGGTTTTATTGAGTTTTAGTTATGTTCGGGTAGTTAAAATGTAAAGTCGACTGTTATCAGCTTCATTATGGGAATGAATGGATTTGAGGTTGGCTCAAAAAAAAAAAATTTTGTTTCCTTTAAGCTGTTGTCAAAATCAGAAGTTGATCAGCCTGAGTTGATAAATGGGTCAGTGGTTTGTACAGAAGTAAGGTGTTGGTAGTTTTTGTTGTGATTAAAGCAAAATCTTTGACTTGTTAAATTTCAACAATAATAAAAATGGTGTGTTATAAACCTAAACACAAACTTGAAACATATTTCCGGTGTGACTGAACTGACCTCATATATATTGGAAAAGCAACTGCTGCAGTTTTGGTTATTTAATTACTTGATGCATAATTAAGGAAGATAACTCTGCAGAGAGCTGATGAGGCGTGTTCAAAAAAATGAGTGACAGCAGGCAGAGGAAGATTATAGCCTCTATTATTATAGGTTTTCTGTATTTAAACATATTTTTATTTAATAGATTTTTTAGTTTAAAATTTTTAAATTGCAGTAATATATTTTTTAAAACCAGCTAGAGTAATTTTCTCACCATTGCTATATATAATATCTAGGTTACCAGCCCTAGCTGTAATGAAACACTCTTCTGGAAAATGAACATTTTTCTCTACACTTTTTGTTGAAGGATGTTCAAAAAGAATGTTGCTCTAAATGTGTTCAAATGTAAAAAAATTTTAACAGAAGAGAAGAATCTTTTTTCTCTACAGTCACACTGAGAGTCGATCGATCAGATAGTAGCTGGTTGATGAGCGAGATCTAGCCTTCGTTAGAAATGCTGCCACTCCTTCTGTGTTTCTCTCAGCCAGAAATGTTTCCTTAAAGCGAAGGAGATATATTTTGTAAAGTAGGTAAAACTGTTTGGGTCTTTTTTTTAAAGCACACTGAGCTGCAGTGTGCAGTTTGAACTTAGGAATGATATGAAATGTCCTCTTATCCTGGTTAGAGATGCACCGATCCGATACCTAGATCGAATATCGGCTCTAATACCGAATAATCAGCTGAATCGGATATCAGTGATTTTATATCAGAGATCTAATCCAGAGCTGTTTACATGGAACTGTTATTTCTTTCTTTTTGCTGCTTATTTATTAGAAAATAATATAAAGTTTATTTATGTTTTTATATTCCTTAACTCAAATTTTTAGTAGAGTTCTAACTGTTCAATGTTTTTCTATGTATTTCTAAAAGCACTAAAAATAAGGTATAAAGAAATCCTGGAAATGTTCTTCAGGTGATAAAAGGCTGACTTAGTAACTGCCTTTATGAGCCTCTGAAGTTTCAGGTCTGAATCCATCGTGATTTCAGCTATAATCAGTGGTTTATTGCTGTAATAGCTGCAGCTATGTGCTAATCTGGATCTCTTCTCCTGTGGATTATTACCTCAGTTAAAAACATTTACAAAAAAGTATTGGAGTACTTATTCTTGTGAGATGCCTTAGCTGTAACTACTTAATATTTAGGGTTTTTGGAGTTTGGCAGTGTTTGCATTGAAATAGCTCAAAAAAATATATATGGGTTTATTTATTTGTTCCATTATTGTTAAAAAGTTCTGTAAATTGAAGTTAAAAATAAATGCAATCCAGAAATAAAACTTTTAAAACAATTTCATTCAACAGATTGGAAAAAAAGTTTTTGTCTATAATGTTGCAGTTTACTCAGAATTTTTTGTTCTATTTATTTGTTGTTTTTTCATATCATTCTAAAAAACTTTCTCTTTTTTTCGACTCACTTAAGTATTCTAATTTAGCTTTTTTCTGTCATGAGGAGCAAAGACACAGTTTTATGGATACATTGAAAAAATTGAAATTGAAAATACATATTTTGAAAAGAAATATAAAAAAAATGATTTAATCTGTGAATTGAAATAAAAGAACATGTAAAAAATGAAAAAAATATATATTTGAAAATACAAAGTCTAAGAAAACATTTAGTTTATTTTTGGATTGCATTTTTTCCCCCCTCAAATTTCAAATGTTTGTTTTTTTTACCTTTTTTCAAAGCTTTGTTTAAAAGCACTGCTCTTAATCATCCCTAACATCTCTACTTAATTATTCATAAAGTGCATTAATTAACATGTTTCTCCTCTCTGGTAGTTCATGTTCTCACTCTGAGATAAACTGCTGAAACATTCTTTCATTGCTCGTGATCTTTGCGTCCTCTGTGTAGGTTCTGTTAGGTCTGAACTATTCGCTCTGCCGGCTCACTCCTTACATCAGTCTGGGGAATCTTTTCTCTGCTTCTCTAAAGGCTCGTTTAAGTGTGAAGCAGATTAACAGCTTTTTCATTGGAAAAACTGCTTACATTCCTCCTTACTGCAGAATCCCCGTTTCTACGATCACCTGCTTTACATTCTGTGATGGTAACAAACTGCTTATGTTTGAAATGTTTTCACGGCTCTTAGAATTAAATTTTTCTACATGTGGAGGATTTTGGCGAATGTTTGAAAAGACCCGCCCTCTCCACTTTAAAAAAAAAAAAAAAAAAAAATGCACATGCACAACCCTGTACCCCGCTAAACGGGGGCGAGAGCGTGCATGAGTCCATTTCTCCTGCTGCACGCTCTGTTTAAAAGTTGCTGTTTGCGTCGCTAATACAAGCTTACTTTCCAAAAGAAGCATAGCAATGTTTTCCACTATGTCAGACTCACCACCGGTAAGTGAAAAGTGGGAAGAGCACTTAGGATGCCTTACGTAAACATATCACCAGAATAGTTGACAACTAGGAGGACCACTTACTTTGATGATCCACCTGGAAAAAAGAAGTATACCTTTAGTATATTTCAGTATACCTTTAAGACATCTTTTTAGAATAGGACTAGTTCAAGCAAAAGTTCACTTAAAGTTAGGCTTAGAATTAACATCTAAGCCCAACTTTGAGAATGTCTTTATGGACAAAGGATATTCTTTTAAGGACCAGAATGTTCACATGGAAAAAGGGAATTGGGTTGATTAAGAGGGGCGTGAAGGAAGCCATCTATGTTAAGAAAGAAAACCAACCTTAAACAGAGGTGGTGGACTCAAAAACCACCCGTCAAAAACCTACAATGCAGCAATTAAGTCAATCCCTTCCCACTATAATCGCAGCCCCTCTACAGTAGAGTGGAGGACCTCGCCTCCCCCATCGACACCCCTTTCAGAGACATAGACAGGTAGAGGGCTCTGCAGGTTAACAAAAGAAGCCAAACGACCCCCATTCCAAAGGGTGGACCCCTTCGTCCGTTTCAAATTGCAGGTTTTCTAAGCAAAAACAACGCTTTGTTGTGCTACTGTATAAAGCCTCGAACTCAACACTATTCCTGACATTTTCTAATTGAAAAAGCTTCCTGGATGGGAAGAGAAACGTCTTCAAACCTGAAAACAAAGTCCAATGGATTGTTTTTAATGTTCTTTTTTTGGAACCTTATTATCCTTTATTCTTTTCCTCATCTTTTAGCTCTTCTCACATAACGAGAAGCATATCCTGTCAAAGTGTAGCTGTGAAATTAGAGGCAAAAAGGTGAAGCAGTTTATTTAATCACTGAAATCATGTATTTATTTCTGTGTCATCTCCACAGGCGACAAGCCCACTCCAGAAGCCAAACCCTACAAGCCCCCCGCACCCAACCCACACAAGAAGCCGGTCCCTCTTCCACCCAAGAAGCCAGAGAAGCCCATTACTCCCTCGTTAAACCTCAAGTATGTGCAGTTTTCTGGTTATGCTGCTTATCTGACTGACCTCTGGGAGGCTGAGCTGCAATATGTTAACAGGCTCCCGTCATGTAATGCATTCAGCCTAATGCCACTCTGGGAAATAACGGGCAAAGCTTCAACTAATCTAAGCCCCTCACAGCTTTTTAAGAGACCTCTGACGTTTCATCTTTATGGCTGCTGGTTCTCCATCACTGTCAGCTTATGGTACATAACGACAAAACATGTTTTAGGAATATTAAATGGGCCAAAGGTGCACATCCATAACATAAAGGGATTATATCTCAACAGTTTAAAAGATGTGAAAAGGACAACATGTTCTGCTCAGCCCGGGATTAACGATGGTGGCACATTAGTTGTTCTGGAAATTCAGTCCAATGTGGAACCAGACTTGTAGTGTCCGCAATTATCTCTTATATCTAGTCCTTTTTTTTTCTTTCTTTTTTGATGACGCCACACAAGGTGGCAAAGAGGTTTTTGCCTCCATTAGACTCAAATGCTGTGAATTTACCCATCAGGACTTGTAGAACAATGACGTCAATTTTTTAAACGGAACATTAACATTTGTCTTTGTAAACTTCTGACCTGGATTAAGATCATAAAAAGGCCTTTAAAGCTAGGAGTTTACATTATTAGAGCTTCAATTTGCCGAATTTCAGAACAAGAGATTTTTATAGAGGGAGGCTGGTCGTCAAGTCAGGCTGATATAACACACAGAGAACTACAATCTGGCACTTGCTGCTAATTAGCCCTCCTTTATGTGTGGTTTTTGGCTTCTCCACTTTTGTTAGGACAATTGATGTCCACCTTTGTAGGATTTTTATCAAACAAGCCTGTTAACCAGATAATATTAACTGTTAACAATCAGAAAATGGTTTTAAATTTATATCTTAGATTTATGAGTTTAAATCACATTAATCTTAACTGCTCAAAACGGATACAAACTTCAAACTCATTCTCAGCTAATATTTGAAGTCATAATTCTGTCAAAGTGGCTGAAAGCTATGTAAAACTCAAACTTAAACTACTCCGATCGCACGTTTTCAACTTTTTATGTGCAAATTGAAAACCATGAGATGTGAGTTCATGCTCCTTTTTTCCTGCCTTTTATGCGCCTGTATCTCCTCCTTACCTGTGGACCTGTTACTTTAAACTCATGCCAACTTTGATCACTTTGATGGAAATAATCAGTTATAGTAAACTGCCTGTGATCGGCTACCTTTTCAGAAAATCCCTCTTCTTGAGGCGGCACTTTTTTCTTCCTGCTTGCATTTTTAGCAAAGCATCTTCAGGATAGTAGGTGTTGTCTACATATGTAACACATGTATCACCCAGCAGGATAAAACTGTGCTTCTGTACGATGTTCTGCTGATTAATGTGAAAGATAAAAGCAAGTTGATTAAAACCAGAAAACACATGAAGTGAGTTTACAGGGTTTCCACGGGTCATTATATCATTAAAATATAATTGTTTAAATTAAGGCCTTAATTGATGTTAAAATTCATTAAATGTGATTGTTGTGGCATTTAAAATGCTTTGGAAAAAAAAAAAAGTTTATAAAAACAATTTATATATTTGCGCTGAACTGCTTCTGGGTGATCATAAAGCCGTATGTTCAAGAAAGAAGCTGAAGACGGAGAAAAAGCCAGAGAATGGGAAAATGCACATTTATACAAAAGTGGCTGGAAAACGAGGAATTCGGGACATGGTTTTATATGAGAGTCATCGATACTTGTTGATGACATTAAAATCATTTTAAAGAGCATTAAAAGAGCTTAAAAAAAGTTACTCATAAACTCTGGTTTAGTTTTATAAACTAGTAGTTCAACATTTTCCCAGCTTGAAGCAGAAAGCTATTTAGCAGTCAACTGGGTTATTGAGCCAGTCTCTGGCTCGGTCCCTGTTCCAGCTAGGGGCGCTCCCCTCACTATCCTCTGCAGGGCTTGGTCCCTTTCCTTTCTAGTCGTAGAACAGTGGTCTGCAACCTGCGGCTCCAGAGCCACATGTGGCTCTTTGGACCCTCTCCAGCGGCTCTTAATAGTGGCTAAAATAAAGAGTTAAATAATGTGCTATAATAAATACCAGTATTAAAAGCTATAGAGTTTGAGATTAAAAGAACCAGAAGTATGTTTTAGGAGACATTTTTCTTTGAATTAGCTTGGAAATTATGTGTTTTTAATATTATTTTAAAAGCTAAAATGCATTAATTGTTTATTGTTTAAGATGGCAACTAATGTCCTATACGAGATAAAAAAAAAAGTTTTTTTATGTGTGTGAAAGAAGTCATGTTATATTTTGCGGCTCTAAATAAACTTTTACTTGGTCAGACTTGGGGCAAACAGCTCTTTGGATAATGGAAGGCTGCAGACCCCTGTCCTAGAAGAACCATACACATCAACATAAAACAACTTTATCTTTTCCTGTTTATGTGACGGCAAATAAACGGCAGCTGGATGGATTTATTTTTTATTGACAAGGGCACACAAACTGACAATTAGTCATAATCTACTAAGTAAGGTTTGCTTTGTTTTCTGCCACCCAGAAGGCTGAAAACCTTCCATTTCTTTTTTTATAAATCATTCTAGAGACATTGCTGACTGTAGTTATATCAAGGAAGGACTAGAGGACACATTTGGGCTCATTCACTGTTTATACATGGATTGATTATGATCAAATCTTAAACACAGTCCACCAACTGAACAAGTTTACATTTTTATTTTATGATATATCTAATATTTGTCCTTCATGTTTTATTCAACATGCTTCTCCTTCCCTCTTTCTTTTGCTTGCAGGCACAATGGAGAGGTGCCTCCTACACGACCAAAGTCAGAGTTAGAGCCAGTATTGCCAACGAAACAGAAAACGCTGTCTGGAGACTTTGGGGAGAAACCTTCTGATACAGGTAAGTCACCTCAGCCGTCCAAATCCTCCCTGCTTCTGTGAGTTATGGATTTAGAGAGTATGTATTCAACCGGTGTCTCGAATCTTTTTAGTCTTTTCCAACAAAACCTGTTTCCAAAAAGCTGTTTTCTCTCATGTGTGTCTGCTGCAGCTGCAGCTGATTAAAGTATGTCAGACACTGCAAAATTTGAAGTCCGTTTTTCTTAGATTAAATGCATTTTCCCTGGATTTAACCGGAGGTAACCGTTTCGTCTCTAATTGGTTCGTTAAGCAGGACTGAGGGAGAAAGTGGCTGTTCAGCTCCTGCAGTAGCGGCAGCCTTGTGTGTAGAGAAACCACCTTTCTCCATAGCAACAAGTACTCCAGCTGTAGTACAGGAAGTCATCTCATGTCTGGCAGGATATTTTTTTCAAATTTAGACATTCTAGGGTGTGTTAAACAAGGCCATCATATGAGATTACAACAGGATGATGATTTTAATCTTCAGTAAAATGTATTCATTACTAAGTAGCATTTACCTACAAAAAGAACTGATACAGATATTTTTGTCCTGACTTAGTTGGTTTTCTGGAAACAAAAAGAATCAATTATTCCATCTGCTGCTAAAATGTTTATTTTAAGAGAATAAATTAAAAATATATTTAAAAAAAGGTGTTCTGCTTTTTATAGAGCAGTGTTGAGATTATTAACAGATTTATTTCTAGACATAAAAAGTGGTTATCTGGTTTCCAACTAAGAGGAGGAAAACCTGAAAGTATCACCTTAGTATAGCCCATGCTTTGGTCAGATAGTATCTAGAGAAAATAAAGAAGCCGCCCTGATAGTTAGTTATGCTAACAGTGTTAATCAATGATTAAATACAAAAAATGTAAATAAAACCACCATTTTACTCATATATCCACCCAGTAGTTGTGTTGTTGACCTATTGATGTAATTTCCCTCAGTCTCTCGCCTTCATGTAGTCGAGCCTACTTCTACATAAGGAGTTACTAAATTTACAAACTTCTTACACCATCTTCTTTAACAGAAATTAGGTTCTGAAAGTCTAGCGCATTTTCCAATACAAACACAAACACTATCTCTCAGTCTATACTTCTGCTGAAACACGGACATGAACACACCACCAAAACAAACCCAACAGAAAATAATTCAGTAAATTGTTGGCAGCTTTCAATTCATAAAAACGCGAGTACAGACTCGTGTTTTCGCCAAGTATGTTCTTGAGAAGAACAAAGGAAAGTATGGAATCTGAGAAAAGGGAGCATGCAGCATAGATATATGGGTCAATTGGA